>NW_027255266.1:0-27653 GCF_042242105.1 Pempheris klunzingeri | reverse complement strand
TTATTTTTTCAAAATATTTTGATTACAATAGATATACTAAATATTTATTCATATTTTCTCATTTTTAATATTTTTCTTGTGATTTTAGTAGAAAAAAGCAATATTGGTTACAATTACTATATATTTATTTTTTAACTATTTACAAATAATTTTAAAAATTATATATATAGTATTTAATTTAAGTAATTTAAGGTGGTAAAATTCTCAGAGTTTTTTTATTTTCATCTTATCGATATTTTTTCTGAATGGTACATAAAAGTTTTTTTTTTGTAATTTTTAAAGATTAGAATTAGACTAAATTATATTTTATTTTTTGAATATTTTTAGTTTGAGAAAAAAACCAAATATTATTCAAAATATTAAATAACTAGAGTATGTTATTAATTCTCATAGAGTTATGTGATAATGATATTTAATCTAATTAATGGATCCCGCAAAAACCACGCACGAAAGGCAAATTTTCGCCGAAGATTGCGTGCGCACCTCATGCAATAATTTCTTATACTTTATCTCTACAAAGTCTACTAGCACAAATGCCAAGGATGTGACACATTTCATGAACATTAGACATTTGTGGTTTGTCATATATTCGTTGCTTTTTTAAGACACAGACGCAACCAGTTCGAAGTCCATAATAATGTATTAGGGAAATTTTAAACAACATTCTGCAATTATAATGTCGAAAGCTTTAAAATAATCGTCTCTCTTTTTTAGGGAAAATATACAAGAGGGAATACTGTTGAGGATATTTTACCATGAAATGTATATAATTGTGAAATTTATCTACATTCAGGCAGACTTTAAAAGTGCCGTCAGCAAGCAAAATTTAGAGTTTTTAAGGTTGCATAAATTTTTACTATTTATATGAACGATTCTATCATTTAATTAAATTCTGTGGTCATATAGACAGAATGGTTCGTATCAAAGTGTGTTAATGTTAAGTTCTCGAAAATTCATCTTATTATCAATAATGATTAATTTTCTAAGTCTGAAATATTGTATATTTTTGTAAAGGATCTTTTTTTTAAGAATAGGAACCTTAAAATATTTGTTTTGTTGTCGCAACAGAATAAAACTTGATTCGCATTATTTTATTATAATAATGTAGAATGTGTTTTCTGCCCAATTTTCGATTTTATTGTCAAATATTTTCTTTCGAAATGTAATTTCCAAAAATAATACATGATTATGATTACCTTTCACTGTAACATTTCCAATTTTATCAATATTGGTCGTTAATCTGGTAGAGCATTGCATGATTTGACAGCTCCATGTTTGCAAATTCTTCCCTAAATGGTGCTTTTTTTTAGTATAGAGGTCTTATAGAACCCCGTTTCGCTGTTTCTTTTAGTTAGGATTGCTCTAAAATCAGTATACATTATGCATGTGCTGCTTGTGAATCTCCGGCGAAAATTCGCTATACCTATTTTTTTAAATTCTTTTTATATACCAAATTCAGATTGATGATAGATATAGTTAATTTTAAATGAATTTCTTACTAATTCCGTAAATTTATATTTTACGATAACTTTTGAGCTTATCTTGATTAAATTATGCAGAATTTATATTTAAAATAATAAATATAAATTTGAATAGTCTTAATGTCTCTATTTCTATTTTTATTAAAACTTTACTAATATATGATCAATTTTATAAAAAAATATTTCATAAATTTGAGATAAAGCTTTCCGCCTTATATACAGACACAATTTTTAATATATAGGGTTTACCGATCAAACTAAGGATTTTATAGATACTTAACACATAAGTAACGACTTAATAAGTTAATTTAAAATAAATAATAATATATATTTTAATATGAAAAGACCACTGGTTTTTAATATCACGGTAATCCACGTCTTGGATATATTTTAGCATCTTCGACAGAAGCTATCTCAGTGGGTACTTGTGATGCAGTTGAATTTTGTAGAAATCAGCTTTTTTAGTTCCTTGGCTTCTGCTCTGTTGATCTAATCGTTTTTCAAACTAAAAATATATTTTCAATAAGGTTTAGAAATAGTGTATACAGGCATTTTATAATGTAAAGACGGTGTTTTTAATATCCATTGACGTGCAAACTTTTACACCTGCACTAGACAGTCTTTGAAGTCTTATCCATTAACTGCTATATCGTGAACTTTATAGAAACTCATGCCATACTTATTCATTCCAGCGACAACTTATATATTTGGCTTCTCACAATTGAAACAGATAGAAGTGGTTAAGTTCTTCCAAAGTGCACGGCACCTTTTTGATCTTGTGACAACTCAAAATTAAAACTCATCCAAGAAAACTAAATGTTTGTTCTCCGTTTTGAGTATTGGTTTCCTGAATACTTTAAAAACCCCATACAAGGATTCTAGGATTGATTCGCAGTTTCTTTTTTCTGACACTGGATAAGTTGCTTTAAGGCTTGAGTGGAAATTTTTTATGATACTATCGACTAAGCTTGTACTTATAACAATGCCATAGCTATCGTATTTCATTCTCGTTATATCTTTTAGTCCTAGCAAAAAATTGTTACCAATCCAGCTTAACATATTTTTTTTTGGGAGGATAATTTTGATCACCTATCTCCACCTTGCTTTTTTAATGTAGATCTGCTTGTTTTAATAAGAACGTTAATCATTCTCCTAACAGACTTGGAATTAATAGATAGCGACTTGAAAATATCCTCAGACGAATTCCCTTCAAGATATTTTGAAATAATTTTGGCTCTCTCTTTGTTAGAGATAGTTGATGAATTTTTTTCGCTTTGATTATTTTAATCATTAAACTCCGTTCTAAATTTTTACGATAATATAACATATCATTTTTCATAATTGTGTATAAAAATAAAATTTATTGGAAAAAAATAAATCAGTTGCTTTAAGCAATAGATTTTAATTCGTGCACTATAAATAAACTGGAAATTAGTCCCACATTGATCAGGACAAATCAAAGATTAATGGGGAAACCGTTTAATTTCTATTGTTAAAATGTATCACTAATATAAATTACTTAAAAAAATTTTCCCCCTAATATAACTATAAGAACATTTTTTGTAATTCAATTCACTCTATAGTTTAATAACATATATCAATGTAAATTTATCAAATAAGTAAAATGATGAAAACTACTAGAATAAATGATTTTTAATTTTTATGCAATTTCTTAGATTTTGATGTTAAATTTATTTTATAGAATTAGATACGAATTAAATGATTTTTTATTTGTCAAAAAAATCACTTTTTTAGAAATATACGCTAATTACTTGGTTTTTCTTTGCTTTTACTCTACACGTGCTATAATATTAATAGTCATTATTCTGAAATTAAGAATCCTTGTAAATATTGAAAATAATTTATAACATATTTTTAAAGATTTAAATTTCTATGCAAACTCGCTAAAGTAATTATATTATGATAGCATCATATTATATCTTGATAAACTTTTATAGGCGGATGAGAGCTTAGTTCGCTATCTCACTGTCATGAGTTCGTTCCAGGTGCCGCCCATTGTTTTAGATCGATCCTATCCCTTAATTCTAAGTTAGTAGAAACACTATAGTAATTGCAGCAAAATATAAAAAAATTAAAGTTTATGTCGATAGCTAGATGGTGAAATCAAATGCTGATGCAATAGGAGTAAATTCCTGCCTCCGTTGAGCTGAATAAAAATAGAGCCAACGTCAAATACATGGATAGAGTAGACGTTATATAAGCTCCAAAACAAGGATTTTCATTTTTAGGGGTGTAAATTTTCATACTATTGCAGAATAACAAATCAGAGCTTGTGTGTGATATTTTGTAAGGTTAATTAATTATGATGAAAAACTACGTTGCACCATAGAGTATACACCTTAACTAAAAAAACTACTTTTTATTTCTCTAAATCGCTTATTATATTTAATTTTCATAAACTTGCTTTATAAATTCTTTTAAAATCTTGGTACTATTATGTTAAACAGTATTAAATTTTTTTCAATACATGTCTAATGTCATTAAATTAGGCAAATACTCCTGCTAGTTCTAAATATAGAAAGGTATGGCAGCATGACCAATTTTCAATTTGTTTGAGAGAAACTAATTTATTTTCCCTACACCTGAAAAAAATTTACATTATTAAAGTTTGTTTATAAATCATAATATTCAAAATCTTTTCAGATAGTTTGATAAATAAATGAACACTTATCTTGTTACTCTTGTCTGGACTTATAATTACAAAATTTGAACACGTAAATCTATATTAAAAATAGAGTTTCACCTATTGTTTTCTTTAGAAACAAATTATTTTTAGCTTTTTGTGATTTCTACCTCCATATAAATATAAATACGATTCATTAAAAAAAAGCATAATTTAATCTAATTTTACAAGAAGGTGTAATAGTTATATTTATCTAATTAAAATTTGTCACGATCGATCATTTTGTAATGGTTTCATTTGTATATTCTTTTTTGTCCCTAACATTTTATGTGAAGCATACCTAAGACAGTCAAATATTCTTTTATTTCCTTGTTTTTCTACAACCGTCTCCCATGAGTACGTAGTAAATCACTAACTTTATTATTATTCTTTGAAATCATACGCTTTATTATTCCATCAATAACTACTATTTTTGATTTATTATATTTTTTTGCAGTTGTCTCCTATTTTACATTATAAAATTTCCAAGAAAAATATTTTTACCGTCTCAGTTCTTGAAGTCTTGTTTTTTGGTATAATTTTTGTCTCAACATCTAGAATATTTAATTATATATTCTTGATATTATTCTTATGATCATACAAAAAATTATTGACAATAGAAGAATGAATTTAATCAGTAAAATCAAAATTCCATTCATATTTTTTAATAAAGACGTGACGTTTATTTTTCAATCACACTATATAAATGGACTCATAAAATTTGTCACTTTATAATCGCCAATATCCTTTTCAATTTTTAAAGTTGGCACATTATCGTATGTTAATAATAACACAGATTCACAGTTGATATTTGTAACAAAATTAAATTATACCGTAATTTAATTTTAATGCGATATTCTATAAATTAATATCTATGGTAGAATGTATTTGTATATTGGTAATTAATGAATCATAAATTACCGAAAAAAATAATTTTTTTTATAAATTATATAAATACGAATTTCTTTTTTAAATGGAAAAATAATGATATATTTTTTTATTCTTTATATATAATTTCATGTTACGCAATCTAGAGAAATGTTTTGGTTTATTCTAATATAAATTTTTAATGTCCTGCATTTCTAATAAAATGGAAATAGAAGATATAAAAAACAAGTATATTTTAAGAGAAAAATAATAGAGTTTAGTATTTTGAAAATTGTATATACACGTCGTATGGCTAAAATTTGTTTATCCTCACATGTATTTTAATCGTGTATTGATCATTACTTCTATAAATCATTAATATGTTTTTAAGCTTACCAGCACTGTACCAATAGTGCCATTAAATTTATATTAAATCCATATAGATTTTGCGATTTCTGATTGATTTAGTAATTAATCATATGTAGCTTGTATTATAATGAAATTCCTTATATAGATCAACTATAAAAAAACTGTTAAGGAGTTTGAAACTATTTAATAATTAAAATATTTGCAATAAATATTTCTGATTAATACGTTATTATTATATATAAATTTCATAAGCTTCATACAACATCATGTATATGATCTATATGTCTTTTTTTAATACACTCACTGATTCATTCATTATTAATTATAACTTTGTTATTTTATTTTTTGAACGAATATTATTTTTTCTGCATGTAAGTAGTATTTAATTTATTTGTGTTTGTCAAATAATTTATTTGGCAGTTTGTATTCAGTTATTTTCAGTTAGCAACTATTCAAATAATTCACTATAATTAGTGTTTCTTAGACTGATATGCTACTTTAATTGCATTCATATTGAAATTAAATGTTATATATGTATACATTCTGATTTTTAGATAAATTTTTCTTATAGGTATTATAATTTATGCATTATATTATGTATTGCTTGATTTTAAACTTTAAGAATTTTTTTAAAAATCATACTTATATTTCTCTAAGCATATGTGATTTTGTTTATTATGTTTTAGCATTAAGCCAAAAATGCTTCATTTTATTTGTGAAAAGTATACAGATTTACCATAATTTTTATCTATAATCTACTATTGTATAAAGAAACTATTAAAATACAAACTCACTATATTTAAAGTGCGAATTCTTTTGGAAATCATCACAATTATTTGACTTAGTTCTCTTACGCATGAGTTATTATATGTCTAAAATACTCGCATAAGCTTAATTAGGTATTATAAATAATTTTGTATTACAAAAAAATATAATTTGTACAAAATAAATTATTCATTATTTGTATTCATAGAGAAAAGGATAACTTTGCCTGTGTATCATCATTTTTACTTCAAAAAAGTTGCCAAGTCTGCTAATGTGTGTATTTTATAATAGCATGCATGTGAAGGAATTTTTTTTAAGTTCCTTTGAGTATGCTAGTAAAGTATTAAGAAAAAATTATCTGCTGTTGAGTGATTATTTCAGTTTTAAGAATAATATAAGTATTATTAAAATAAAAGAAATTCAGTAAAATTTCTGTGCAATCGAAACGGCATCAATGGGGCATAATTTGGTGATTTGTCCATACCTCCAACAATTAGGAGACTTTTAAAACATAATTCCTCATGGCTGATACAGTATACACAGCTTTTAATTTGCAGTATTTATAAATGACGAATTATTTAAAATTTAATTCCAGTATCATTAATATTGTATATCCCAAAGAAATGGTAATAAAAGTATACTTTTACTCATTAAATGGATTTGTGAACAATATTCATTTCTGAAAAGGTGGTATTTAAAATATTATATATAAAAGATAAACAAGAACCTTTTTTGTTTCTAACGTGATATTTAATGAATCACAGAATATGTTCCCTTTATGGCAACGAAGCGTATTCTTACTTTTTAAGAATTCATTATACTGCCGTTTTTAAAGATAGATAAACTAACAATTTTCCTTATATTAAAACTAAACGAAATAGTCTTTTCATTCTTAAAATATATTTTCCCCACTGTACGTTAATACACACAGACAACTTTAAAAATTAATGTCATTATTTACATTAGATTGACTAAGTAGTCACTGATTTTTATATAACAAAACAATAATACTGAGAAATTCATTTTTTTAAGGGTAAACTAAATAATGAAATTATGAACAATCTTATTTTGAAACTCATCTTGTAGTAATAATAGAGTTAATTATCTCATTATCTTAAAATAAAATTATAAATTCAAATATTATTTGTTTATATAACGAAATAAAGATTATTAACTGAAGTATATTAGAATTTTTTTGAACAAAACCTAAGAAATGTAGATCAAGGAGTAGAAAAGAGAAGAAAAATATATAAATTCGGTTATAATGACGTTTATCTGTGTCATTGCTACTAATTCTTATAAAATTAAATTTGTTAGTCTAAAAAAATTACATGTACATTAACACTAAACTAATTCAATCGAATAAGTCATTTTCTATAACGAATTTATTGAAATTGTTGATATATTTTAGTATAAAACTGCATTAAACCACAAGGTGATTTTTAATTATTTTATGCACATAATTACAAGAATTGATAGAGTGTAGCGCCATAGTTAAAACCCTTTTCGAAAAAAAATTTAAATGAGTAAAACAGCATGTCCTATTACGGTAGTAAAATACGCACAAAGAGACTTCAAAAAACTTTATGTTGTTATTAAAACTACTCTAGCATATCCACTGATTCAAAAAACATTAATAGGCATGTAAAACATTGTAACGTAGCGATTAAATTGACTAATTTTGCTCAAAATATAACCTCTAATCTATGTTGCGCTTAAAATTAATAAGGGTGGGAAATTTTTACAAATTTATGTCTTTGCCGCTTTGAGAAAATAAGTAATTATGACTCATGTAAATATACGTATTTATGAACAAAAGCTACTATATTTGCATAAGTAACTACGTTAGTGAATTCAAACATAGCACTTTTTTAAGGATGCATACGTTTCTATCTACAGGGAATATTTATGTAAAAATTATCAAATTTGTAGTGTACATATTGCACATACTAGTTATAAAATTATCATTGATTTTAATAAAAGATCTTAATGAGAATATCAGTAGCGACAATACGTCAAATGCAATGAAAGAGATTTTATTTCTCAAAAATTACGAAAAAAGAATTAAAAAAAGTAGGTAAACTACATTACAAATAATTATACAAACACATCCCTCATTTTGACTCCTGCAATATCTTCATTATTTATTAAAAGAAATGATGAACACTTTTGGAACAAACAAATATATTTTATTAACTGTTATACGCAATGACTTATTCTTCGATATTTTTATAAGATTATATTCCTATATTATTTTACACTATTTGCAGGACTTCTTCGAACTGAAAGTTGTGAATATTTTTGTACTAATGTTATCTAGAAGATTACTATATATTGAATTTAGCAGAGAGAAGTAAATGCTAATTAGTTGATTTATCTATAAAGAAGCAATAAAAAAACTTATTACATTGCAAATAACTGCGAGTCTGTGTATTTTCATCCTTTTACACAAATTAATCATAGTAAATGCTTAGAAATATCTAAATGACATAGCGTACCTTAACTTTTTTTTACATAATGCCACCTCCAAAAAATTCACTATAATATATTATAGATAGTACTGAGATTTTTTATATAGAACAATAAGCAACTTTAAAAGAGACAGGGTTATCAGAATAATATGAAAAAAATTTCTTGAATAAAAAAGTAGGAATATATCAATTAATCTGTTGTATATATTAAATATTTGTTTACCAAAAAGAGAACTACATTTAATGATTTAAATATATTTTAGCTATGGTGAAATTACACCTTATTTAAAAAATAGGTTTGTGATAGCAAAAGTATTTGATCGAATAAATGGCTTCAAATTTTACAATATCATACAAACCAGAATAATAAACTTACCTTGCAAGGTCATGAACATCAAATGTGCTTGCATGAAAAATGGCTAATGTACATGTAATTATTAATAAAGCTTCTATGCAAAATCACACATTATGATGGATTTATTTTTTAAAAACAACCTCAACTGACATATTGATACCTTATTTAATATGATTTGTAGCTGTGATGTCATAGATCCTGGTAGATGAAATTTCTCCTACTGTATATTTTGATGTACGATATTCAACACTTATACAAAAGTGAATTTCGCTATTCCAACAAGTCAATCAAATACGCTTTGAAATAGATATATAATAGATCTATGCATGCAATTTACAATATAAATAAAGTAAAATAAATATAATTATTTAACATAAAATAGAGCGATATATCATCAGTGGTGTAATCATTTGAATTATATTTGACTTCCATATAAGAAATCGTAACCCAGTAATTTTAGATTTAATGATTTATTTTAATAGAAGAAAAAGTAGCTTTTCCAAATCTGATAAAAATTCCATAGGACTTATAATTATATACATTATAATAAATTTGTAAAATGTCTTTATTTTCTTAAACCCTTTCATAGCTGATAATACCTTAATACATACATAAAAAAATTTACCAACCGGAATGTCGTGACCAAGTAAAGGATTACTAAAGATACTTATTGATCATACACCAAAAAGAATACATGCAGCGCAACAAAAACATTAAAAATGTTTATAATTAAAAATATTGCTCATATTATTTGCGTTTAAATATTTTTAGCAATCTCAAACTGTATAAAATCAAATTCGGCAGCATAAATAAAATAGGGCTACTCCTACAAATGAACTATTTCAGCTTAGCTGACTCTTTGCCATTTAATTGATTAATTAATGCTACGTATGTTTTATCTAAAACTTACAGAACAAATTAATGACGCATGTTTAAAGATTATTGTTGCAAATTAAAATCGTCAGTATTTAGTACCAGTGTAGAATATGGCAATAAAATCGATTCTATGGCATATATTCATAATAAAGACAAATCACTTGTAACAAAAAGATAACAAAATTGCTAGATATTGATTTAAAAGCTTTATTTAACCTAAGTAAGTCTATATTTAGCTAAAACCCAACACGAATATATTCTTGTTTTATATTATGATGAATATACTGCTTCACACAAATCAAAACATTTACATAATGAGCGTTTTGCATTAAAATATTTTATAATATTATATATAACACCGTCACAATATAATGTTTTTTGAAGTACTCTGATCAATATGGTAGTCATTTTATTAGGTTTACTGCAAGTAAAGCTTGAAAAAAAATTTGAAATTGTATTAGATTATGCTTTAATTGTAATCTTTTCGACCTTACGTTCTGGCAGCATAATAGCACAAAATACTTTAATGATTACGCCTAGATTTTTTTATATAAAAGCATCATTTATAACAAACTGTAAGTCTCTAGCTTATCAGAATCGCTAAAAAAACTCAGGTGAAGTGATTTAGGATTCTTGCAATATACTAAACACTGTAGCTACTTAAGGGTTATATTGTTTATTTGATAGTGGTAATGAAAACAAGTTATTATACACTGTCATAATAGATTTATCATCTAACCATTGGTTATGATTATCAGGTTATAAAGATGAACCCTATAAAATGATTCATCTTTTTTCCTTTAAGTCATCAAATCCACTGAGAAAAGTAAAAATTTTCTCTTTTCAAGGAACATGAATTTGTATTGAAGTAGTAGAGATTCTGAAATAGCCAAAAAACAATTAAAAATGGATTGTGGCAAAATGGTTTTAACTTTAATGGAAAAATATCATTACAGAATACTTTTTAATTAGTAACGATGTAACATAATTTAGATATAATGTTTTTAAAGTCGAAATATATATTTTTAATTACGATTGGCAATGTGGAAGATGCATTATTACCAATGTAAGAAAACTTTTTGCAGCATATAATCATATGTTCAAAAACATACTGCGAATAGAATTTAAAAAATCACACTTCATCACAATAAATCTAGCTGAGAGTAGTAAATATCTAACTGAATTCAAAAATATTATGGAAATATCATTGAGTGCATTACATTAGTTTTACTTATGAATAAGAAATCTATTTATGCTTTTACGAAATTTTGATTTGGCACACATACGTAATAGTGTAAAGCAATTGATAAATAGCTAATTTCTTGTCTAACCAAAGAAACTAATACCACAAGGTTGCAGTGAAGAAAAGGTTATTTTCTCAGAATATCGATAATTTTATATAATAAATGCATTATCTTTCAAAAAAGTGAAATTTCCAGAAAACCATTTTTTCAGTATGATTATTAACATACTACAAGGACAAATATTATAAAATGCTCTTTTGCAATTTAAAGGATTCTGCTATTCTAATTGCAAGTAATTATCGCTAATTCAGTAGTTATTATATTTAAAAATCAATGCATATTTAAGCTAAACAAACATCAAAAAAAAAATTTTGTACCAAAAATTTCAGAAATAACTAAATCTATGTGTAACTAATATTACTATTTCCTTAAAAAAATAGTCTTATAACTCGAGAAAATATTACTATTTCCTTAAAAAAATAGTCTTATAACTCGAGAAAATATTACTATTTCCTTAAAAAAATAGTCTTATAACTCGAGAAAATATTACTAGTATAATTTTTTTAAAAACTTTTCTATTAGAAGAAACCATAAACTTATTTTTAATAGGACCCCATCTTTCATGAAAATTAAATCATAAATATATAAAAAGTGATGTAGATCAAATTTATCACTAAATTTTTAATTGTGTAAATAAATAATTCGTATATGTTTTTTTGAAAAATCAGATATAATTCCTAAATATTACATATCAAAAGTAATTCTAATTTTCTGAATAATACAAAATTCAAAAAGATTACTTTATGAAAAAACTATTTAAAAGCAATAGTAAAATATAATAGCGTATTTCGTACTTTATACGTATTTTTATATAGTTCTGCGGCTCTTGGCAATACAAAACATTTCAGCTAGTCGATTTTATTTTAAACAAGTTAATGAAACTAAAATATTTAATATTATTAACTTAAATTAAGAAAACAATTATGAATAATAACTATTTACGAAAATATTAGATGTAATATATACGATATAATATTTACATAGATAAATTATTGGGTCTCAGAGTATAGAAAATAATACACAAAAAAAAATATAATATTCTTTAAAGTAAAATTAAATTCAAAGATATGTATTTTTTAGCACTTTATAAAATATATATTATGTGCGCGCGATTTTTTAACCGAGAGAATATTTTATAATCAATTTTCTCCATAAAGTGATAATTTAAGTATATAACGTATATAAGCCCACTACGTGAAAAAAACATATAATCTATAATAAAACTAATATTTCAAATTGGAGCTATTTTGCCATGCAAAACCGATCATCAGCACTCTATATATGATTAAAGCCCAAAACTACTAAAATACAAGTTTATCTTGTTTTACATTGATTGGAAAATTGATTATGAATACAAATAGTTGTAGTTACAAATTTATAATTGAATGATAGTTTAAAAAAATTTAACTGAGAAGATAAAATGAGAATATTGAAATTATATTTATACATACACCGTTGTCTTACTACGTCATCTATAGCTCGATTTAATAAAAATGTAAAAAATCTAAATTTTGTAACGCTATAACTTATAATAATTTTAATCTAGACAACCGAAAATACTAAAATTTGATATATATATAAAATTATATAAAATTTATCAGTATAATCGTGAAGAAAAATCATTTACTAGCGCCAAATTGCATTAAAACATCGACAAATTTCTTTGATTTTCATAGTTTCGATTTAAAAAAAACTAGCTCTCTAAAATAATTAAACGATTTTTATTTAAAATTAAATAACTCATAAACCGGTAAGAGACTAAATTTAAAAACTTTTTACATCAGCTTATTCATAAAATAATATGAAAATATTTAACTTTTCTTTTTGCTAGAAAACGAGTTTAAAAAAGTATATAAAAATTAAAGAGTCATGACTAAAAAATATCTTAAAGTAAATCATTTAATTAAGTGTATTTGTACATATATGTTATGGAATTTCCAGAAGATCTTTTGGGATTACTTCACGCCCGATTTTTTCTATTTCTACTATTAATTCGATTAGAGATTGAACTCTTTTGTTGTGAACTTCTGTTCCAATCAAATTTTTCACTATATTCTCTTTTTTAGGGAGTAATTGTGTAGCTGCCATTACTGCTTTGCGGACAAGCCAGATATGTCTTTTCGAAATGGTCATGTCGTAGCACTCTTTAACAATAGTCGTTGATGACATATGATGACAGTTTTCGCTAAGGAATCTAGAAAATATATAGTTTTTAAATTACTCGTACAGCATACCTTTGAAGTAGCATTTTGAAAAAATCAAATGCTCGATGTAAAACTATAAAAGTCCTTGTGCCAGTTTGGTGTACAGATTTTGATTCAAAACAAAGCTTTCCTTCTCTTTGTTCATATTCTATCATTGAAGTAACGTCTTTATAATTTTCACTATTAGGTCCTTTCATTAGATTACTTAGGATTGAAAGCTTTGATTCTATATCTAAATTTGCAAATCCAAAAATTTTGCCCAGCATAGATAGCATCTGTTTAATTATCACATAAATGTCACAATATAACTTAAGTGGAACTATATTCTTATGAGGTGACATCATAAACTCTTCCAGTTTTGGCTGTAAAAGATCTATTAAACATTTATCTTTCATATTACCACTGAAAGAATATACAATTTATTATATAATAATAATTTTGGTTAGCATGTAAATAAAAATAACTGCGTTATAATACTAATTACGAATGTTGGTAAAATTTTTCAATAACGAAATATAACGATGCCATTCATCATGTATGTCGCACTATTGAATTGATAAGGAAAATTGTCTCACGTAAAAATACGACTAATATTTGTATATTAATTACAATATATACCACATAAATTGCTAAACTGTAGTAAATAAATTGGATTATAACTTTTATAGTTTATATTATGTACATTTTAGTCTAATATAATCGTGTTTCTCCAATGTTATCATACCTGTGGGAATTTTACTCATCAACAGATAAATTATTTTTTTATTAAAATAAATTTTAAATTTGTACCAAATAATATTACAAAGTACATTAAGGAAACCTGATATTATGTGATTGATTAAATACTCCTAAAATATGAGTAAGAACATGTAAAATTTTTTCACTAGAATACTAGTTATAATTTTTGATTTAGTAATATCACATATTACGATTATTATATATTAGCAAATTTATCAATATTATTTTTTAAAGTTGTGCATTAAAATACATTGTTGAAAAAATATGTAATGAATTATATAGTAATTTAGTATACAGTTTTGCAAGGTGTATCGAATAAAGTTACTCACAATAGAGATAATAATTTGTATAGAAATCATCAAGTTTTAAAACAATAATAGTATTTTATTGTTAGTCATGTGTGGATTGTGATTTCGTATAATTTGAGCCAATCATTAATTTTTGCGTCAATTTATTATACCATAATGCAATTTGAGTCAGATTTTACGATTACCAAAATATTTCAAATTTATTTTGCATAATTTAAGAGTAAAAAAAGTTTTTATTGTCGTTTTATATATTTAAAAATTTTTTTAAATTCTATAATTTTTTGTAAAATTATGACAAAAAAAAGAAATTTGCTAATTTTTAAATGATACGTAGTTCTATCTATACTTCCTATACTGCACCCAAAGGGATTGGATGTTGTAACACTGAAATGATATTTAGTGATACCAATTTTTTCCAAAGTTATAAAACTAGTAAATTTTAAAGTTTTTGTGCTAATAAATAATGAAATAACTGTTTTTTTAATAAAAATTAAAATAATAAAAGCATAACTTATCTTTCAACTAAAAATTCTAATGTAACAAGTTTTCAAATAATTTATAATAAAATATACTTTTATTAGCTAGATAAGTTATAGCATAGATTTTTTTTAGTTACTACATATACTTTATATAATTATTTTTAATAAAATCCTCTACTATACAACTTTTTGACTAATTAAATAATTTTTAAGGCACATTCATCCTCTGATGATCAGCTCAATAAACGCTATTTTAGTTATAGTTATAGAGAAAATTAAATACGTTTATCTTAATGAGACTATGATTTTAAGCATATTTGATTTATTTTATTAGAAAAATAAATTTACTTTTTGTCTAATTTTATTTTTAAAGTTATATATTGAGCCATATATAACTACGTTTTTTAAATTTTGTAATTATTTATCATAAAAATAACAAATAATAGAGTTATAGTTATTTTTAAAACAATCAATTAATTCTCAAACTTGCTGTGATTATTTATATAAAATATATTTGAAATGTGTAGGCATATTATAGTTTTATGACTGTTTATAAAAAGTCATGGACTGTTCTAATTGCATCATGTAGCCTGAGACTTCACTGGATTTTGATATACTAAAATATATATGATTATTAATCTAAAAAAATAGATTAAATGGCATAAAATAATTAATATATCAACTATAAATACTAATTGTATACATAACATATAATTAGCCTACGCAAGTATAGCCGAATGATGTTTAGTTGAGTAGTTGTCTAAAATATTACATTTCAGTTTATTATTATTGCGATATAAAAAATTTTTTTTGAAATTATTATGGTCAGTCAGATTACCCATTAAAAAAAAAACTACACAATCATAATTAAGTGTTTTAAAAAGTATTTTATAGGTTAGGTTACAACTTTGTCGATAAATATATGCATTGTGTGATTGAGTAATTTTTTTGGTGTTAATTTCCTTTAAAAACGTGTTGGATGTAAAAAGCACTAAAAAATTATTTCTCAACGTCTTCATATACATTAATACCAATACATTAATTAGAGTAATAATAATTTTGCTATATAAACATATTTTAAAAGTAAAAATCGTGGATTTAATAGGAAATTAACGTTCTGTATGTATTTATTAAATAAGTAGATAATTTGAAAATCAGTAGTTTTTTATTAATATTTTGGTTCCCCTATCATAAATATATTTAAAAATATACTTTTAATATATAAACTAGATTTTAGAGAAATTAATATCATATATATGTTCCATATTGAAAATAAAACGTGACTTTAGAATAAGTTGTAACGAAATGAAGAAAATATATATAGTACTACAATATAAGTATAATTTATTTTTAAAGTTAACTTTTTACCTTAGTCACTGGAACTAAATTCGTAGTAAAAATCTATTTTTTAAAATAAAAATTTTTCCTATTAAAAATAAGGAAAAGTTGAAGTTACATGTGTGAATTATAAATTTTTAAGACAATTACACTTAAAACAAATTTTAAATAATGATGCCAGAGCTAAAAAATAATTTTTATGATAATTATTTATTAAATAATTAGAGATTTGCAAAGAATTTTAAGATTCTATTATTAGAGAATAACTAGGCTAATTAATATGTGCTATTAAATCAATTATTAATATAAATTGGTATAAAATCAGTGTTTTTATTTATAGCGTCACTTTAAAAAAAATTGAGATCATAATTAATCTAAATAAACAAACATTTTTTTATCTGATGTCAAGATATTCAAAAAAGTATGAAAAATGCTTAATATCTGTATATATTCATACCAAAATCATTGATTTTAATTATGTTTATAAAGAACACGTTCACTCGAGCCAGTATTTTTTACAAAGTATATATTAAAGACGAGGATATTAATGAAAATCATAATTTTAAATCCATATAAGCATTAGCAATAGTTTCAGATAAGTAAGTGTGACAATTATAAATTGAAGCAATATTAGAGTACCCTTAACTACACAAAACAAAAGAAAATTAATATTTTTATTAAACATGCGGTATTAATATTTATAAAATGAAATTTTTATAGGTAATGCCTATCTGTCATTTATTTTAATAGCAGATAATTTAACATGGTTATTTTTTGTGTCACTTAGTATTATTTCTATATATATTTTGAGAAGTTATAGCAATTTTATTACTTATCATGACTAATAGAGATGTTAATTCCATATATTCTATATATATTCATATGTATGACCTGTTAGGAACCCATAATTATTTATTGGGAACAATAAATTATTATAGTAACTTTCGCAGACCTGAGTAGAAACTAAATACATTATCTACCAATACGTGTTTTGATGATGTCATTATTTCGCGTTGAATTAATAAAATTTACTCTTAAGAAAATTTATAATATTTTTCAGATATCCTTTTTGGAATATTCTATTATGTTCTCAAACGCAAAGGAAAGTAATTTTTATCCATAGGGAACGTCTAACACATCAACCATTATTTAAATCTTAGATTTTATGCTGAAAAAACAATTATATTTTGAGATAAATAATTTCAATATCGATTTAAAATAAATTTTAAGCAAGATCATAACAGGTTTCGTATCCATGGATAAAAAAAGACCATGTGTAATCCTATTTATGACCAATACTCTCTTCATAGTTATGTTCAACTATCTTTAAAAAGTTTTATTCATTAAATAAATTGTGTATATCAAATTTTTTGTAGGGTAAGACACTCGTTGACATAGTCAAAAAATATTTTTATATATGTTCATATATAAAATAAATTTATAGTTTATTTAAGATAAATCTTCGAGTCAGAAAATTATGCGTGGGCATGCTCATGTTTTTTTGCAATGTCATCTTTGATATACATTTAATTAATCACACTTTTAAAACTATTACGTATCTCTTATATACTTATTCGATTAGATATTTTATTGATTTAGTTTATATATTTTTACGAGACTGGTGTTTATAAACTGAGTGATTATAATAGTTTATTTAAAATTATTAGGACTCATCTCCAGTGATATTGGGCTTTTAACATTAAAGTTATTCCAAATATAAAATAAATAAGGTGTAAAATCATATATATAATTATTTTTTTTATAAATTAAAAAAATAAAAATTATCATGATTAAATAAAATGTAATTACTAGGTTTTGCACGTTAGATTGCGATTGTTGACGCGGAGATTGCGATCTGTAACAAACTAGATTACGAAACGTGACGCGGTAGATTACGATCTGTGACGAAGTAGATTGCGAGATTTGTTGTCCTAATGATGAGTCATAGTAATGATTGTAACACAAGAAAATATATCAAAACATCGAAAAATATTAGAAATATAATTGTGAAGAATGTTATTATGGAAGGTGATACAATTTCTAATGTAGGCAGACTACTTGGACTACCGGAATCGACTGTAAGATACCGGGTTTTACTTTCAAATTCGATTTTGTGACGATCAATTTCGAATCTGTGACGATCAATTTCGAATCCGTGATGATCAATTTCGGATTCGTGACGATCGATTTCGAATCCTTTTAAAAATGTTCTCTCAATGTAATATAAATGAAATTAATCAGTAAAAAAATAAGAAGATATAATAATAAAATAAAATAGTAGAATAAAATGGAATTATTAATTAGTTATGTCCTCCATTGAATGGCATCTTCCAAGGTAGGTTTCTGAGTGTTCGTAATATTTAAGGATTTCTTCGTTGCTCACCGATTGAGCAGCACTTGCCATTCTTTGAATCAACCCTGTGGAGCCTTGCAATGGACCTTCTCTTCTAACCCTTGATTTTATAAGGAAAAAAACTTCTTCGCAAGGATTTAAAAAAGGGCTATACCTTGGAAGGTAACGAACTTGGGGTTCAAAGTCATTGTAAAATTCCATATTTGAGTGATGGAACCTTACGTTATCCATGCAGACAATATAATCCTGCTCCTCATCTTCTTCGTTTAAAATACTCTGCATTTTTTCGAAAAAAGATTGAAAAATTTCGGTGTTAACTCCGCCAATTAGCCCCTCACAGAATACAACACCTCGCCCACTGACTGCCAAAATCATTGTCACGTTTGGTACTCGACTATTCTGTACGAAAGGGGTTGGTGTAACTCCTCTTGGAGCTCTTCCATGTAATCTCAACATATGTAAATTAAACGGGCTCTCGTCAATAAATATTAAGTTTTTGTATCGGGTATTTATTGACAACTGCCCATACCAATCGGCGTATCCCTTCCTTTCAATTTTGACTGAATTGCAGTTTCTACTTAATGGAATTGGCCTTACAAGTTTGAAGGTAATATCCATTGCTTTAAGCCACCTCCAAACTGTGGTGATTGAGACTTTCAAATCTAATTTTTCAATCATCGATGAAATAGAAATCGTGCAGTTATCATTTATTAATGATAAAAGTTGGTTTTTAATATCATCAGTAAAAAAACATCTTCGCATTCCACCCTTCGAAAATGTTTTAACATCACCAGTGTCTTTGTACCTCTTAAGTATATCATTTACTGAGGTGCGAGGGATGTTTAAAATTTCAGAAACATCCTTTTGGGATTTTTTCTGCTCAGTAACAAGCTTTACGACAAGCTTCCTTTTTTCCTCACTATAGCGTTGATAATTAACCATTTCAATCTTCAATGCGCGCGCGTATAAAATTAAAATTTCGAGTTTAGTCGCTATGGATTCGAAATTGATCGTCACAAATTCGAATTTGAAAGTAAAACCCGGTATGTTGTTAAAAAATATGAAGAGACCGGAACAACTGAATATGAAAAAAGAAATTTAAGCCGTTTTGGAACAAAATTAACACCTGAGATCGAACAAAAAATAAAGCAAAGTATTGAAGACAATTGCACAATTACAATTGAAGGTATTGTATCAAAAATACAGATTGATGTTCACCCTACGACTGTTTGGAGATGGCTAAAAAAATGGGTTTAACGTGGAAACTTACACGGCCTATACCGATTAGGCGTAATGAGCATGACGTCAAATTAGAAAGGAGATCCTATGTGGAGTGGTACAATCAATCTTTTCCACATGTAAGGTATAACAGATTTATCTATGTTGACGAGAGTCCCTTTAATTTACACATTTTCAAATCTCATGGTTGGGCCCCAAGAGGATGTACACCCAACCCTGTCATTTCAAATAACAGAGGTAAAAATATCACAATGATCCTAGCAGTTTCAGGGCAAGGCGTTGTACTATCTGAAGCTGTTGTTGGTAGTTGTGTAAATACAACAACATTCCAATCATTTTTGAGAAACCATGGCAAGAGAAGTTGGTGATGATGAAGATTATACATTGATAATGGATAACGTAAGAACCCATCATAGTGCGCCGGAATTTTATGAAAACTTTCCTTATCAAGTTATTTATTTACCAAGATACAGCCCATTCCTAAATCCATGTGAAGAAGTATTTGCTTTGATAAAAAATAGGATAAGAAGAGACTCACAAATACGAAGCTTAAACATGTTAATCGATAAAATGGCTGAAACCGCTCAAGCTGTAACAATGGAAGAAGTTTCTAGAATAATTATGCACTGCGAAATTTTTAGTCAAAAGTGTCTTAACCTTGAAGATATACCTAGGGAGTAAAAATTTATTTCTTTAACCTAACATTCGATATATATGTATCTATATATATAAAGTATATAATTTATTTATTATTATTATACGTATATAATATATGTTTATTTAAACATCTAAATTCTTCTGCGTCAACAATCTACCTCGTCACGAATCGTAATCTACTGCGTCATGTTTCGTAATCTAGTTTGTCACAGATCGCAATCTCCGCGTCACGAATCGCAATCTAACGTGCAAAACCCGGTAAGGTTTTAATGAATAATTAATAAAAAACTTCAAATATTAATTTTATAATTCATTTTTTATAAGATACATTCAGTGTAATATAAAAATATGGAAAATTATCACCAATTAATAATATAAATCATTTAATAGGCTGATTTAAAGTTAAGATAGAATCTTCGCTAATTTCCGGATTAATTCGTCTTTAATGGCGACATGGAGATTACTTGTGGTAATATTGATGATTTTTTATTACAACAACTTTTTTAATCAAAAAATAACACAATTTAGTATCTATTACTAGTAAAAAGATTTAAATTAAAACCCAATGAGAAGGTGTGCGATAATTGTAACGAATTAATGCTTTTTAAAAAGGGAAAAGTTATAGATAAGTTTTTATTAAAAAATCTTATATCTATAAAAATGATTTTTAATTAGAAAGTGAGCTTTTTTAAGGGTTTTAAACAGACTTTATGATAAATCTTTGCATTAATGTAATAGGAATCATTTAATATCCACACGCCATGAATGGCACCTATCTAAATAATTCAAAATAGGTTCCGACAGTACAATTTTAGAACTTTAAAAAAATATTAAGTGAATTTCACACTGATTATTTTGATTTACATAAAGAAAGCATCGATAGACATGAAAAAATAGATCAGATCTACTAGTCCCAGATGTGTCAAATTAAGTATCATCTTACAACAATTTAAGCAAATCAAAACATATAGTTTGTTGGTGTAGTAGATATACATGAAAATATTTTTCAAGTAATAACTCCAATTCGAGATCAATCTACTCTTGGAAGAATAATAATTTAATATTTTTAAACCGGATCAATTATTTGGACAGATTCCTGGTCTAAGTACAGCTATTTTAATGCTTTTTATTATAACTACCAGAAATTTAATCATTAATTTGAATTTTTAACGCAACAAGGTGTTCATTGCAAATATGGTTGAAGTTATATGTAGAACAATTAAAAGAAAATTCGGACACATAAACAATAAGAATTTGGAATTGTCTGGCGCTTATCTTGCAGAGTACCAGATTAAGGAAAAACCCACGAAAAATACATTCTCTGTGTGTATAAAAACAAGTAATCAAATATATTTACATTAAAGTATACTACTCTTTTAATATTTTTTTATATACCGAGTATTTCTAAAGAATTCCACCAAACTGCAAATTAGTCCATTAAATATATTAATTAAGGTGAAAAATAATATTACCAGTTGTGTACTAAATCAGAAGAATTGATAATACAATTTTAATCAAATTAACATGAAGCTCAGAATAATTTAACGTAGCTTATTCTCTTAGCATACGTTAGAATAATTCTTGCTGATTAGAATATTATAATTTAAAATAGTTAAAGATCATAGCAACAACATAACAATTTAAATAATTTTATTTATGGTGCACATTTATTAAGCAAATAACCGATCAAAATTTTTATAAAAGAATTAAACTATCAAAATGTGAATTTGTTATTTTTATTCTTTTGTAATTAATTTAATTTAAACAGAAGTTCCATAAAACTTTAAGAAATAAAAATATCATTCGTCATTAAAAGATTAGCTATTGTCTTAATATAAATACAATTGTCTATAGAATATCTATTTTATGTATAATAAAGTATAAATAGATAGTTGATTTAATCAAAAATTTCAAATAAAAACTATACAAAGATTCATGAAAGTTTAAATTTTTTGTTGCTCTCATTCTATTGCGATATTAAGACAAACTTGCTCATTAAATAATAAGACATATCAGCATATATTTAATTATACTAAAAATTTTATCTTTTATCATTGTTATATTCCATCAATACAATCAATGATGTTTGTTACGGCAGTGAATCTGAATTATACTACACTTAGT
The DNA here is from genome assembly GCF_042242105.1 of Pempheris klunzingeri. Classification (NCBI taxonomy): domain Eukaryota; kingdom Metazoa; phylum Chordata; class Actinopteri; order Acropomatiformes; family Pempheridae; genus Pempheris; species Pempheris klunzingeri. The sequence continues at coordinate 5,042 of NW_027255266.1, read as the reverse complement.
AAAAATACACTTTAGAAATCTATAATTTAAATTACATCCGTAATAAAGGTTGATTATTATGCCTTTTATTGATTTAATTTACACTAAAATTTAACCATTAATGCTCATTATGGACAATCATATCGTAGTATATTAACTCCTTTATTAAGTGGCTTTAGATGTATATTTCGATATTCATTAATGACCATGGATTTATAATAACGTTTAAAATTTTATTACAGAATAATTTATACATATCAAGATTCTACCTTGTTATTTTTGAGTTTTAATAATTTTAACAGCATATAAACTTTGAAATCACGTCTAATGAAGATTTAACTAAATTATTAGACGAAGATATCTATGAGAATTTTTTAAAAATTAATTCTAGCTATCAAATTCGTAGTATTTGCTATATTGCAACAGTAATTAACTTCTGTAATTTATTTAGAAATAATAATTCTAATCCAAATAAAGTCAATATGTATGCCATTCTAATAGATTTGTATGACGTTATCAAAGTGCTTATAATAGTACACTCGCGTATTAGTAGAAAAATATTAGACTTGTTTCAAAATTAAAGGTGACTAGCATTTAAAATTCGATTCATTACCACTTTACTGAATGTTTTTTGGAAAAAAGTCAAACTTCTAACGCAACGTATGGTGCTATTATGTTCAAGTTGATCAGACTTGAAAAATTTATCCTTATAGGTATCGCAGCTGAATTAAGAATTGTGCTTTGCAACATCGTTTTCGAAGTTATTATTCTATAGCAGATTTAGATTATAATCCACAAAATTTCTCTTATCTAGGGCCATATCAATTCCTATTTTATTAGTTTCTCTGATGTTGGTTCAATGAAATTTATCTCAACGAAGTAGGAATTTATTCTCATTGTATCAGTATTTAAGTCAATTCTATCATCAAACTCTTTTCCTCACTAACAGCATGATTCATGAATCCTTTTTAAGACATAAAATTCCCGTATGATTTCTACAGATTTAGGATTGAAGAAAATGAAAGACAAAAAACATTAGCCCTCAATGGGTCTAGAATTCTCGAGTAAACTTTTAATGATACTCACGTGCAGATCATATTGTTTGTCTCCTTTTTTGAATAAAAGACAACATGTGATTATTATCGATGAAAAATTAGAAGAGTGTGTAATAAAAATATACTTAAATATAAAAGAGTATTTTTCTTGAAATTATGTATAAATAAAATTATTACATAATTTCTCTGTCAACTTTATAGAATATTTAATACTATATAAATAAATATACCATAAAATATTTCAAAATTTTATATCATTCAGAATATCTCTACTTATTTATACTCGCTAATTATCCTTCTTTTTTCCTATTAGACGTATATAATTAAACTTATTAGTAATGTTAAGATGCCAGAATCTTCATTATTATCCAGTCCGAGACTGAAGCAATAAAATTTCTTTATTTGACTAATTAAAACTTGTGGTATTTTAACAATCATTGATTTTATAGTTTTATCATTTCAGATATTTTTTTAGGTTAGAAATATATAAAAAAAATATAGATTTTTACCTATATTTTAAAAACAAGAAAACCACTCCATTACAGATTTTAATTTTATTTAGTACTCTAAAATGTGTATAATTATCAACGCACTGCCTTATAATCACAACGATTTTTGATTATTCACTAAAACATTTTAAAAGCAGAGATTTTTTTTATATCAAAAATTTTGTACTGAAAAATTGACACATAAATTTCTAAAAGTAAGAATTATTAAATTCAGATTTTTTAAATAGAAATGAAATTTGAAACCATTTTATCATTTAATTATTTATTTCAAAAATTAACCTTAATAAATAATTTTATTTTGGATAACTGTCTAAGTTGATAACATATAATTTTATCGACTAAAATTGCTAATTATTATAATTTTTTTGTAGCGCTATATGTTTATCATTTATATTTTTATGCATGTGCTTATTTAAAATTTGAAAATCACTCTAATATTTATAGTAATTCAAGTTTATATATAGCATTAATTATAGAAAGTAGTACATAATTTTTCTTATATAAATTGCTTTAGCAAAATATAAACGTAAGCAATAAAATAATTCTGATTTTAGATGAACTGCAGAACAATTCATCTAAAATTCGTCTACTAAAGTCAATACCTAAATAAATAAAACAAACTATTTTACTCCTTGGCTTTTCAAAAATTAATTAAATTTTATCATTCTATATTGTACTATACTTTCATCATCTAACAATACTTTTTGATAATAATATTTTAGTCACGTTCCTTGGAGAATGAATACAAGTTTACACGACAATTAAATCTTGTGATTATATTCTTACATACTTGTTTTAATCACACATTTGCTGATATTTCGATAACAATATATATGTAACTATTTTTAGATGACAATTATAGTAATACACAGATCATTGGATTCAGAAAGCGTTAAGATAAAATAAGATGAAATATTTTGACGTGATATTGCTTTTAAAATCATAATTTTAAGAAACCGCTGAATTAACATAAAAATACCACGCTTATCTAAAAAATCGTATGTTGTGTATCTAAATTTAAAATATTAATATATTTTAGTACAGACATAACATTTTTAATACTCATTCTAGCTTAAGTTAATCATTATCGAATAATCAATTGAGTATGTATATATATTATAATTGATCAATTTTTGGGAATTTTTTTACAGACAGATATATCTTATTAATTATCAGCAATCTTATCATTATATCATTCATGCAATATATTTTTGTTTGGTATGTATAAAAAGAAATTTCCTTGATCAAGTGATATTATCAACAATATGGCTTTAATAAGGATGTTAATGAAATTATTGCTTTCTGTGGTGAATTTAGATAAATCATAATTAGAAAAGTCAAATAATCAGAATGTTAATAATAAACCACAATTAGGATTTTTAGATATTGTTACTCCGCAAATAGTTAAAGTTGAATATAGCAATTAAAATTTTTAAAAATAAAACCCTTTTTAGATATATGCAGTCTTTGAATTAAAGTCAAATCAAGACTCTACAGTTGACGTTACACAAATAGATAAAACTAATAATATGAAATGGGATAGAACTATATTTAGCATTAATTGCACAAGTAAGGATTTTTCATATAATTATATTTTTAATCTAAATTATAGAGTATGATTAAAAAGCAAATTTCAGGGACGAAAAACTACCTGTTTGAAAGGATTAAGCGTTGTGTTTATGAAGACTTGAATTCAACAAATATGATGTTTGTTAAACTGAATCATATTGAAACAATTTTTTTTACATATGAATCTGGCAGAATGTATTTCCATAATTCCTTAATTCAACAAATATCATTTTGATATACTTTTCCTGGAATATTAGTCCCATATGCAATTGGAAACGGTTTAAATTTAGAATCAATTAACTTTTCGATTATCCATAAGGTTAAGAAATCAGATGATTCAATTCTAAGTTATCGATATTTTTACTTGAAAGCAAAAAAGAAAGATTAAAACCCAACTGCGGCCTTATTTTTAAAGAAGATTAGACTATTAATTACCTTTGAAAAGGGACATATATTTACATCTAACTCAGTTGAAAATTATACTTTTAAATGTGGCGGGATGAACAACATTTTAGATCTATTACTTATCAGCATAACTAATGTAATACGTATTTTTAATATTTTGAATTTTATTTTTTATGAGTACCCCAGGATGGATGATAGGATTTCCTATTAGTATTCCATGCAACGATAAAAAGATTTCTTTACTGGGAAGAACACAGATGAACTTTATAGTACCTGCGATACAATTTGGAATCTTAAAAAAAATAATGAATACTTAAAAAATATTATTTTTAAGTTCTACTATGATTTTAGTTCTTGTAACAGATTTCTATATTATTCTTTGAATGGTTATTTTTTTGAATATCTAAGCAAAAATAACATACATAAAAGTAATATTATGAATATATTCCATAATTGGGTTAATGATGGCTATATACATGTATATAAAAATTATTAGATCTATATAATAAATGTATTAGGTGATATTGCCATCAGACATATATCTTTCCGAACCACACAGTTTTAAAGGAAACGAAATTTTATCTATAGTAAATAATATCTGTGAAACTGAAGTAACTTACTATATTTAACGTATAAATTTTATTACTTTAGCACTGTTTATTTGCGCATTATTTGGTGATATTATTATGGGAATTGAAACATGATACTAGAATTATCATTCATCAATACGTATGCAATTCGATATTTCATTTCTTAAATTTATGATAGGATCCAAATTATGGAATGGCGACTATTTTGGAACAAGAATTGCTTTCACGATTAAATGGAGGACCAGAGAAAACACCTTAATTCCAATAATTAGATTATTATTTCACAATATTAACTATATAAAAAATTAAATCAACTTTCACTATCTAACCACCAAAAAAATTCTATTTACTAAGTCGCGTCAAATCAAAAACTATTGAATTAACCTAACATTTCCATGATAATCTAATAAAATTTATATATTATTTTATCTATTTGCATATGTGCTATAAATTAACTTTTTGTATTCAACTAAAATTAAAGGTATTATTCTTTTTAATTACTAACTTAATAAGAATGAATGAAAAGAAGATTTTTTATACTATGATTCTTACAGATAATCTAATGGTTTTTTTAAAAAGCAAATTTTTCATGCAGAATTATTTATTGGTATAAAGTATAATTAAGCATTTGTTAAATTTTACTGTTTTTTTTAATAACTTATCTTAGCGGTGTTAAGAAATTAGACACACGATTCATTTTATTCGCCTTAAAAGTTGACTGTATTTTCCAAGATACCAAAAATGATGGTATTATGAGATTTTTTATGGATAGCATCAAATTTAAATTTATTATATTAAGACTTTAATGCCTGCTCTATTTATAGCTTTATAAATGAATTATGATCATTTTCTTTTGCGATATAATATTTACAAAAATCTGATAATACTTTTTTGTAATTATTTAACTTTTAAACATTGTCTGTTCTATATTAGCC
>NW_027255265.1:0-27667 GCF_042242105.1 Pempheris klunzingeri | reverse complement strand
ATATTAAAGATAATATTATTTTTAATTAAATTTTATATTATTGCAGCTTAAATTTGAGGATGCTAGACACAATATGATGTACAGAAGAAATTTCGTTGTTCCCAGCTATTATTACATGAATATTAATGTAAATCAATGGGTTGGATATTATTTAGCACAAATAACATTTTCATTTGAAAAATTAATTTAATTTAAATCTTTTTATATTTGATTCAATACATTTAAAAGAAATAGAATTTTAAATTGTATACGTACTGTTGTGTATACGATTTGGCACGACTTGGAAAGTCGGGTGGCTGGAGGTAAATTAGTAACCTATTTATTTTCGATACCAACGTAAATGGAACGTTGTTGCCGACATCAATATGACACATACAAAAGAACTAAGGACTTAGTATGGAGAACGATTAATATACACCACTGCCAACCTCTAAGAAAATCAAATACAGCTTTCCACATTTGATGCCACGCAAAGTGCAGATTGAGACGTTTTCTATCATGCGAATTCACCTCCTCTTGCCCTATAAAAATACTGTTATTTATTTTGTGATTATTCCTAATTTTCTCTTTTGTATTATTTAATTCGTTTTGCTTTTTTTCGTGGGAACCACGTAAACAACACTTACTAGGTACTGTGTACTGCTTAAAATATTATTCACTCTTTTTAAATGCTAATGATAAATAAATTATTTAAAAATGCTTGTAAAATTACTTTGATTTTTACCAGAAACAACAACTTTTAAAATTTGATTTTATTGTGTAAACTTTTTCATGAGTATAGTGCTCTCAATGGTGCATTTAATGCCATCAAATCGACAGTTCAATATCTAATCATGAAAAATACAATTGGAATGATAAATTATTCTATAAACTGAGACAAATTTGGTATAATCAAATTTAAATATATTCTGTAAATATATGTCTGTTAAAAAGTTTATACTACGAGTAATTAAATTCGAATTTATTCAATAAATAGTGGATTCATTATAGAAAAATTATTTTTATAAGACAACAAAAATTATTTTTATTCAAAATGAAGTCATAGTAAAACGATGAATATGAGTATGAAAAATAATTGTAAGCACAAATTTAGTTATATAATATTTAAAACGATTTTAGTTAGAGTAATTTATTATTTAAATTCTTCTGATATGGTTATAAATATCTTCAGAAAGCTGCCATTTACTAGAATACATTGAGCAGTACCATTCTTCCATCAAATATTTCGGAAGTTTTGATTTTTGAACACGGACATATATAACCTTGGCCTTCAGATGATGCTAAACATCCTCCACTATATTGGTTTGAGATCCATCCGCAGCGACATAATCATGTTTATGATTGATTTTATGATACTGAAAACTATAAATAGCTAGAGATCGATACACTAGCCACTCGTCAGAGTAGATTGTAGCATTAACTTCTACCTCATTTAAAATAATTTGTATTAACGTAGTTTTATCTCTTTTCTCTACAATAAAAAGCGGTGTCCTTGAAAACTTAGTCTATCTTTTTCGTCAACAGAACATTCACTGAAGTCTAATAACCACGGACCGTCGTTTTGACTATTATAGCGATCAATGTCTGAGATTGTTGAACTGTCGAGGTCATACTCCTCATGTAAAAAAATATAAGTACCATATAGATCAGATCGCCATTCATCTAGTGATAGATATTTTTGCGGTTATTTTTTCTTTTGGCTCTTATGAGAGATTCATCAATTTCTACCACAGTTTCCTTTATATCAAACTTAGCTCGATTTTAAAAAAGTTGGGCACATATTTCATTCAAACGGTCGATCCAAAAAGTAACAGTTCTTTTCACTAACATTTGTTAAAAGAACAGTGTTACATAGATTGAATTACGTCGACCACATATATATAAGCTTAAATATATCTTGTATGCTATGTTTAGAAAAATATAGTCAATTTCACCCTCTTAATTCAAAAGAAGACGAACTTTGACCTGAAAAATGTGATTAACAGTCATTATAAGAATTATTTAAATTAAAAATTATACGTTGAGTACTTTTTGCAAACAAATGACACGACGCAGTCATTTTCTCCATTTCGTATAGCGTACACAGTAGTAGTAATTTTTTTTAATTTTCTTATGTATAATACCATTGTAATACAGCAATGACAATAACGACAACGTGTCGGCCCCTTTTGTATTAAATTTTTTTCATTTAAAAAGCTAATCAAATATTTATTGTTATCCAATAGTTAATAAAATTTCATCTGCGTTGTAATTGTGTTCATAATGAAACTAATCACATATAAGGATACGTGCCAATTTATGTTTAAAAATAAATTCTTACTGATTATTTGGAATAATAAAAGAATTAAAGAAAAATACGTATGTCTATATCACTAAGGTTTTAAAATTTGTTTCATTTAGTTAAGTGCAATAAACAATATTATTGGTATATCATATAAAAATAAACATATTTGTCATACTTTATTTGCAAAAAGAAACTTATTTTAGAGAATATTTCTTTAAAATAGGTTTATTCTACAAAAAATAGAAATCTCAAAGGTTATTAAGGCACTACCGAACACTGACGATTAGCGTAAAGTGAATGTCTCATTTCCGGTTTTCTTTCCCTGGTTAGTTATCATTCAATATTTGAAAATAGTGTTAATTTGAAATATGTAAAATTTGGGTAGATGACGCATGTGCAATTTCTGGTTATTTTTTTAGGACCACCTACTCCCAGATAAATATATTTTCTTTTTGTTAGGTAAGTTTCATTATTTTTATAACAATGTTTCTTCCATCAAGTTGTTTTTATCTCAAGTGAAGTGAGCGATTATAATACCTCATACACGCTCATTCTAATCGCATATTCTTTTTGTGGATAACATTTCTATACTTTTTATAAGTTTTTAATAAGTAATCTTACTAAATAGAATTTTAATAAAGAAGAATAGTAATAGGAGAAATAGTAGCAATTATGCGAATGTTCAAAAAATTCAAAATTTTTGTTTTTTAAGCAATTAGTACAAATAAAAATAATCTCGCTAATTTTTATTAGATATATTATGTATCTGAATTCCATATGTGTACCTCTCTTGTTGCGAAAAAAAATTATTGCGAGGTTTGTATACTATAAATCATACTGGATTTAAAATATGCATACTTCAGCATATTAATCGAAGGCTTGTTTTCGAAATCTAAAATTCTGACATATGTTTTAATTTATTTGGCACATCATGAAAAGTTGCGTATTCATCATAGTTTTGTAAAAACTATAATATAGTATTTATATTAAAGATTTAATTTATGAACAAAAGTAACTCTGAAAGTGTGTAAAAAGGGACTATAATGGATTAATAATGATAAACCCTCTTATATTCATAATTTTGAAAAAAGAAAATGTTATTTTCAAGTAATCCCTATGATTTAAGTGGAAAAATATTCTCTCGTTTCAAGGTATATTAATATATATATTTGATTACAAGTCTTTAAAGCTACTACTTTAAATTTATTTAACATTACAAAAAGGATGACTATTTCCGTTAATGCAGAGTAGGATTTTTCTGATTTTTTTTAAATTGAGGCAATAATTTCCGTTATTTTTATTCTAATTTATAATCATGAATTAGAATTATTATATGTTAAACTAAAAGAAATATATTGCTTGCGAATAATGCCTCTATTTAGATAGTTGATATAACATTTGAGGTTGTACCATAAAAGATCGTATAATTGTACATTATAAATGGTGAAATAAATAATTAGGTGATTCATTTTTTTATGTTTTGACAAATAAACCCCCAATTTTACCGTGAGAATTTGGCAATAATAATGGTGAAAATCAATGCAGAGTTTTTTTCAAAAGTAAAGGGGTGAATTTTGAATATGATAATTAACGCTTTTAAAAAAGCATCAAAAGCTGATATTTATTTCTGAATATTCCACGTTGTCAACTGTTTATAGGAAAGTATCCAAAAGGTAAGTTAAACAAAAAATTCCTATTTTCAGCTACTTCTTAATGCTAATGATTTTTAGCATTAAGAAAGATTGCTAGCAGCATTTTATGAATTAAAAAATTATAATTTTTAGCATCACTTGGACTTGGAACCCATAATGATAATCTTGATAAATATGAAAAAATTCCATTTCATTATCAAAATATTTCTTAACAAAGTGAAAGGCCTACACAACGATTTAATAATATATACTCCAACATCTGACTCTGTTGAATTATTCAATAGATATTTTTTTAAAGATATGAGCAATGACATTAAGGACTATTAAAATTCTTAAAAAAACTAAAGAATTTACTATTAAAGTAGAATAGTACATCATTTATATTCAACGTAAAATCGAAGAAGACAAAATTTCGCAATATAAAAGTATTATTTGTGATAATTTTGAGAAATATGTATGAACATATTTTCTTTGTTAATATCTAGTTTTTTTTTAATTAATCAGGATTATTTTTTATCGTTCTAGTGTGTCTTAATTATTAGTTTAAAGAAATATGCAGATAGTCGTGCCCGTAAAAAAATTAAATGCGTTGAGCTTAGCAACATAGATTAATCGATATTCTAAACTGTGATAATGAATATTGTGTGAATGTATTTGGCCATTTTGGCTTGTTAAACGATAAATCTACATGTTGCGATGTTTGTATAAAGCTAATGAGAAGACAACATGTAAATCGATGGATTCGATAATTTTTTTTCAGAATGTATAAAGCGGAAATTTGTTAGAAACATTTCGTTCTATAAGAATAGTCAATTAAGTTAAGGCTTTACGTAATATTAAATTGGTACTTTATTGATTCTACGATATTTAAAGTTGATTGCAAAAAAATTTGGCTAAATATTTAGCTTAATAATTTATTAGAAAAACTTCGTTAGAGATATTTAGATGAATTATTATGTCCTTAATAATTAACTAATGTTGGTTATGAGAGAGTAATCGACCATGTTGATGAAATCTTTAAATGCAAAAGAAAATATAATGTCGAAAGAGTACTTACGAATCAAGATAAATAGGTTTTTGGAGGCATTTATGTGAATGGTAACATATTCATGGAAATAATCTCCAAAAGATACCATGGCACTCTGAAGAATTTCATTATAAAAAATGTTTAGACTGGTTCTGTAATTTGGTCAGACTCAAGAAAATGACACCCCCAAATTGCTTAATTGAGGCCACTATAATGGAAATGGAAAATCATTCTAAAGTATTCGTCCCTTCTGAGGGAATACAAATAACCGTATGGAATCCACGGCATTCCCTTCACAAAAGGTCCACATAGAACAACTGTTTTTGGATTATATATACTCCAATTTTATTTTATTATTAAAATATAAAAAAAAGCTTAATATTAAATTCTTCACTCGTCAGTAAAAATCGTTATTTACGCCTTCGGAGTTTGTCGTGACATGCTTCCAAATGTTTACATTTTTAAAACTTTGAAAAGTTTAATTTTGATGATTCTAGGCATTTCAAAAATCACTAAGAAAATTTAGTATATTTTTCCGAAAACATAATATTTTTCAAACAGCCAGAGCATGCCCATGTTAGATGAATTCATACAAAATTCGGTTCTTATTAACATTGTTAATTGCATAAATCATAATATATATATATATATATATATATGTATATGTATTTTTTTACATTTATTTTTATGTTTCTGGTATATATAAACAATCTCAATCCGAAATTAACATTGAGCATGATAACACTGACCGATGTATTACAATTATATATCTAAAAACTTAATTAGTTCATTAAAAAGGTTTATAAAAATTTTCAATTAAAAATTACGGGGAAATAGTAAGCAAATACATAAATTTCATGAGCTAAGACAATAACCTAGAGTAGAAAATAATCGGTGCCCGATTTTTACCGACAGGGTGGAGGAATTAAACATTTACCAAAAAATTTTAACTCGCAAGATAAAATATAGCTTTTTTAAATAATTCTGATTTTTTCATGTTTTTAAACGTTTTCAATTTCGATAATATTGAACGCTCGTGCACATTTTCATATTAGGTTTTATGCATAGTTAACCTATATTTTATAACTATAATAGTCATAATCAATAAATATAAAATTATTTCTGTCTCAATGCAACGTCTTAGCTTACTTTATAATTTTAACCACATTTAGAACAAATAAATGGATATAACATACAGGCAATGTTTTATGCATTAATTAGTAACTCTGAGCAGCTAGTTGAATTTCAGATGAGTAAAAAGCTTGTCATAAAACCACCAAACAGATGTCATATTTTTTAGGGTAGCAAAGCTATTAGATTAACCAAAAAATCTGGAGTATTATCTGTGACAACTACTTGAAAGTTAGCTGGTTCGAGTGAAGATTTAGAATTTTTTGTGATGTGCAAATTCTAAAAGTAAATAAATCATTACTCAAAACTTTTTCACTAATTTCTCTCTAGATAATCATGTAGAACACACTTTGACAAGGAATTTCATTTTCTTTTGGTACGCTAATTTTATTATTAGTTTGAAGTCAAAGCTCTTCGTTTGTATGATTTTACACATAATATTTAAGCGGCGTCTAGAACGCTCTGTAAAGTAGAAATCCAAGCTCTTTGCATTCCTGAATCCAGAGGCGTAGATTGGCATAATTAACTAGGGAAATTTTGCAGTAAAAAGTACGAAAGAACATGTGACGAGAATAATCTAGTCGAAGTTGATGAAGCAATACTGCAGGGTAAGGTTTAATATTATCGTGAACGCTTTATAAAAGGTGTTTTATGCAAACGCGATCCTTATGCAAAATATATATATGATGACGAATCAAATAGTATTAGATACAATTATTACGTTTACTTATAAAAAATATAAAAATTTGTATATAATTAATTTTAATTAGTGAAAACTACAAAATATACTTCAGTTACACCTAAACACTACCTCAATAGAAAAGATGGAAGGTGTATCCTTGGTATCTGTGATTGAGCAATTAATGAAAATAATACGATAACAAGGCAAGAGGTACGGGTTTTTGTGTGAACAAAAGGGATAGAAAAACTGTGACTAGAATTATAAAAAAATGAGGCCAATGTCAATGAAACGATACATACAGACAAATAAAAATCCTATTGTCATATTGTAGAAGAAGTTAATTAACATTAAACACTTTTAAAATAGCGTTTAATACGTTTTAAATGACGGAAGACATACCAATGCAATTGAAACAACATGGGGCAACTTAAAAATAACATTTTGAAGAGGATAAAAGGCACTTTAGGAGTTTTGTTCGATTCCCATTTAAAGGAATTCAGGATTCGGTCCAAGTATAAAACAGGATCAGAATTATTTCATGAAATAATGAAGTTGATTTCCGAGATATATCCTCTTAGTGGTTAATGAATTGGATTTATATTTTTATTTTATGCGCCTATATTTAATATTTATTTCAAAGCTTCAATATAACATAAGGCGATATTAATAACTTATTTGTTGCAGGTATTATCGATTTCGCAAAAAGTCTAAAAATTAGAAAACTAATTATTACTACTATGTAGCTCATTTAAAAGCAATAAGAACGAGTTATTGTCATATCGTGCTAATACAGCCGCTTTTACATGGATGTGTACTCAATTATGATTTCATTGAGCATTTTTAAAAATATTTAGAATTCCTTCTCAACATAAGATGCGTTAGATCATTGCTTTACTAATTTTCATTTGAAACACTACTCCCTACTATGTATTCCTAAACGTAATATAATGGATAAAAGTTTATTACCGCGCCAATATGTGCTTAAATAACACAGGATAGTGCATTATCTATTTACACCATAATAGTGCATTATTTTATAATCAACATGGAAGGATATGTAGTACATGTATATCAAATTTTTTCAATGAATAATAGTACACAAGAATTCCTTTTAGGGCGTATTCTTGTGATGATTAACACCGATAAACATATATGAGTAGGAATTTCAGAACCAAAAAGTTCAGGATGTACATCTTTAAGTACTTTTCATGAATATATAATATTCATGAAATGAGATCCAGCATAATTAATAACAAGTTAATTTCACTTTGTTGTAATATTGTATAAACTATCCTAATTTAGTACTAATACAGCTTTTTTTTATAATCATTAAAAAAATTTTTCATCAAATAATATTTTTTTTTAAGAATAACTTCCGTTAGATAACAAGATAACATATATTGACCAGAACACAACCTTACGACATTTTCCGAATTGAAGTCGTGTGGACATTTGCAAAAATTAGAAATAATGGTATGAAGCTGTATTTCATTTTGCAAACAAAAATTTTTTTATATTTAAATAATAAAATAAAATCGGAATAATATATAAATGATAAACAGTAAATCCACGTGGTCAATCTGCGAAACGAATACTGTACCCACTTGGGGTACGTGAAAAAGATAAAACAGCCATGTCATCAATAAATCACCAAAACTTATTCATATTTGTGTGTCTGAATATATATAATAAATATGAAGAAGAAAAAATTCCTGAAATACAATAGAAGAAACTATTAGCGTTATAAAATCAATATATAAATTTGGTGATTAATATAATCCTTTATTTGATAGCCATGTTAAACGAGAAAAACTGTCCAGATTAATTTGAACTAAAATCAATTTAAATTTTTTTTTGAATCCCTCGCAAAAGTTTTTTTATTATTAATTTTAATCATAAACATTTGTCACTTTATTTGGCTCTGTAACTAAAAGTGTCAACATTTTCTCACAATTTAAATTTAAGTATTTTTATAATAATTACGCATGCGTCTTGAAGTAATGTTATTTTGGATTCCTTCTGGATGAATTTTATTTCAATTTTTACGTTATATCATAGATAATATATATTTAATAGTCTTTTAATGTTATATCAGATGCTATCTATAATATAAAACTCGCATAAAAAAGATAACAAGCCGTAAAAAGTTTAGTCTATAATATAAAAATAAGTGAAAGGTGCAAATTTAGGATAATGTTCAATTCTCCCCTTCGGAAAACTCAATTATAGATTTTTTTATTAGAAATCTATATAAACCTTGTAAATACATGAATTAATTTTTTACATCAAATTGTAATTCATTTGTCCGTGTTATGCTGAATTAGTTTATTTTCGGATTAAAATTGTTTATACATCAATAACATAAAAACAAAATCATAATATATATATAAATATATTAGATTCTTTATGTAATTAAAAATGTTCATAAGATCAGAATTTGTACGAATTCTTCTAACATGGAAATGTTCTGGTTGTTGGAAGAAGATTATGTTTTTGGAGAAAGTATATTAAATCTTCTTAGTAATTGTTGAAATAATTAAAATTATCCAAATTATCAAGAACGTGAAAATCTGGAAGCATGCCACAAGAAAAAAAAAGCAAGATAAACGTGTTTCCCCGACTGGAGGGGAGGAGTAGGATTTGAATATTAAGCGCAAATTTTTATTTAAAAAAAAATAGGGTATCGGTATAGCTAGCTATTCGCACAAAACAGCACACAATTATAATACAAAACCTCGGATTATTTTTCGGTGAATGGAGTCTCAAAAATTTAGCTCGCAAAATCGGTTTCATAATAATATAATTAATTTTTATTTTATTAATTTTCAATTCTGAAAATGTCGTGTCGCATGCATACTTGGTTTTCTTCGTTTATATTGTGCTATTTTTTTATTCTAAATATTATAAAAATAACTTTTTACCATATATTTACGTTATTCACGTTTTTAGTAGTATTTGTCAATGTTATCTTTCATAACTTTTTGCGGTTCTTTTCGTACTAATGGTCAAATGAGTACACATGATGCGGAAAGACGACTTTACAATATTATAAATGACATTTAAAAGATACATGAGTATCTCATCAGTCGAATGTGAATACAGTTTATTCCTAGTTGTTCTAAGTGATACTGGTCTTTAAACACGAATAAAAATGCTAAAGGAGGCGCAATATTTTGAACGAAACGCAAACTACAATAATACAGGCGAAGGTATTAAATATATCATAACCTATCATTGTCTAAAGTAATTTCATTCGAATTAAATATAATGACAAAAAGTAGGAGAACATACAGAAAAATTTAACTTGTGACCTTAACGTTTTTTACTTTGACATATTCTTTTGGTATATCTAATCATAAGTTATTATTGAGGTTGATACTTGGAATAATTTACAACTGGCCTATGAAAAGAAGTATTACTAGCTTAACAAGCTCGCTAGGCATATCAAAAAACACTTTAGTAGATAAGATCAATTTTCTTAGAATTATCTGCAGAATGAGTTAAAAAAATGGAAAAATTATTGAAATAGAGGAGCCACTCCTTTATGGAATTACTACATATACCATAAGGGTCACTATCTCAAGGGTAACAAATGGGAAACGAGCTCTAATGCAGAATTATTGATTGAATATGCAGTTCATACGAATACAAATGATACTCCGGGTTTTACAATTATGTCAAATTATTATAAATTAAATTTTTATTTGAGTCAAGGAAGTAAGACCCTTTAAGCAGAAATCTGAGCTTATACATGAGCGAACATTTCAATCGTGGGCTGGATGGTTAATGGCAGCTAGGTATGCGTGAATGCGTGTTAAAGGAGTAAGAAAACAACAGAAAGTAAGAGTATTCGTCGTTCACACGAAAGGTCGTGCCATCCTACTGTCAATAAAAAATGAGGTTTTATTATAGTCTTCTATTTAATTGATGAATGACGAGTTTATTTTCCATTTCGTGGTAAGGACTATGATCATTGAATGGTTGTTCATTCTAAGAAATTATTGCCAAGGATAGAACTCATACTTTATGTTTTATACGACTTCATTCGGTTGATATCGGTAATAACTGTTTTTACCAATAATTATAATTATCTATGGTACTCTGTTATAACCAAAATACCAAAAACCTACTCTTCTATAATTTGCTCGGACCGAATGATTTCCAAACTTTACACTAAATTAAATAACCCTAAAAATCAAACATTTTTTACGATCTCGCCGCATGCAGTTGCCGCTAATTACACCGCCCACACTATAAAAGCGGTAACATTAATCTGGTGATCATTACGTTTATTTTGAACCTTTTGTATTGTTATTCCATTCTCTTTTTCTGCGTAAACCTACAGGACACTACACTTTACTTATACGATAGAAAGTTTGGGAACTCAACTATAGTTAAAAATTGTTCAAATACGAAGGAAACTACATGTGAATTTCTTAAATTGCATTAAAAAAATTTTTATGGAAAAATTATTATGAGAGCTTCCAAAACCTTGTTTTTCTGAGCGGTTTTTTAGCATGATCCTTATTAAAAAACATTTGTCTAAAAACGATTTTCGGATGAAGCTTTGACTAAAGTATAATATCTAATACTTATTATCCCACTCCATTTTAATTATATTTTGACATTAATAAAAAATCATTTTCTAGTAGTTTACCAGTGTTATAAGTGTATGATTGTAGCTGTGAAATGCGAGAATTTGGAGCTAAAAATTGATCGTACTCCTGGGCCAAAAAGCATAAGTTATATGTTAACCTGGAATATGTTAGTAACACCAGTGATTTTGATTACAAAAAGTTATTTTGTTGCTCCTTTTATGATATCTCGTTCTATTAAAATTATTTTGAGCTATCTTTTAAACAATATTAGCAATTTATATCAATGCAGACTTGAGAAAAAAAAATGTAAATATCGATTTCGTAAAAAAATGTCTTTGTAAATTTATATTAAATTATTCACGATAGGATTTTTCGATTTCAACATTATTTACGAATAGTTTAAGAATATATGTTAGAATCTAACCAACAACCTTTTTAATAGTGTAATAAGAGAGGAAATTGTAATTGACATACATAGTGATAATATATATAAAACGATTTGCTAATAAGAAGACGTATCAGGAATGATAACGCACTATATTATGTATAATTCCCACTTATTTATAACATCAGAATTTATTTAAGATATTAGAAATAACTAATTTATTATATAAGAAAGAAAAAAAAATTTTACAATAATAAATAAATGTTTTAATATGAGAAATAAAAATCATAAAACTAAATATTTTAAAAAAACATGTATAACGATATTATGTAAAAAATGTATTTAATGCGAATAAAGAGTAAAAATTGTTTTTATTTGATTTTTAGGGTGAAAAAATAGTAGAAAATAAACGATGTAAGAACATTGCGCATGCGATACGACATTTTCCGAATCACAAGTTGGTAAAATTAAAATGATTTTTTTATGAAATTGATTTTGCAAGCTACATTTTTTATAATGTATTTACAGAAAAATAATCGGAGATTATGTACTATAGTTAAGTACTGTTTTGTGTGTGTCACCAGCTGTAATAATGGCAAAAATACATGTAATGGAAAATAAATAAATTATAGGTTGAATAAATTTTTTAATCTACATTAGTTAAGAGTTGATCCAAGTTAAATATATTATAATCGATTTTTTCCAATCTATACAATAACCCAAAATATTTTGAATTATCTTATTGAAAAAAAATAAACACCTTATGTTATTTAAAATTTCGTAGAATTTATGCAAGCAAATATTAAATTTTTAATATTCTAGTTTGCATAATAATTCAGAATATGCGCGAGAAATTAAATTTTTCTGAATAAATCAAAATCCTAAAAGTTGACTTTAAAATAATTATTTTATTTAGAAATTCATCAAAGGACTTTGTAAGTCATTCTTCAAGTGATTGTTGTTTACTAAAACTATTTTATAATTTAAGATTTACATATAATCTAAAAATTAATGAAGAATCGTAATATTCTGATGCCAGATTGTAACAATTTTTTCTATTCTTATTGATTAGAATCTTATGTTTTAAGTTCTAGTTATTGAATTATGTTTCTTTATTGATTAATCTTGATGTAGAATATAATAAATTAAATAATCTATTTTTGTTTTATAAAAAAATTTCTACATTAATAATTCAATTATTATAATTCAACTTTGTATTTTTATTCACAGTATAAATAGATTCATTATATTATTTATAATAATAATAAATAAATAATACTATATATCTGGGATATATAGTATTAGAATTAGTAATACTATTAGTGGTGTCATTATTGAGTATAAATACTAGTTGAAAATTAATAATTTTAAAATTAAAATGATTAATTGTTATCTAATACCATGAATAATTAACAAAAGTGGTTTTGTTTAATCTAATTTAAAATATTACACAATATATTTAAGTTATAAATTAAACGATTATTTGATCAAATGATCTAATAGAATAATGTTGATAATACACATAAACTAGCAAATATTAAATAATCTTTTAAAGTAACATCAAAATAAAAATTATTTTAATTATCGAAATATTTTTAATCCACTTATTATATTATAGTAATAAAAATATACAAAATGTATTATTGTAGATATATTTTGTGAATATATCTATCATACTAAATAATAATTAAAAGAATTATTATTTATTATATTAAACAAATAGTAAATTTATGGGGCAAAATGAGATTTAATCAATATCAACTTATATGGGGTTCGACAATGTTCGTGGCCGTTGAAACACGAGTCATGAATAGATTTATTCTCGTCAACTGTAAACATATTATGAAAGATATATCTAATGCAGCTAATAATAATGTTACACCAGTAAAATTATATTTCTATTTATTAATATCATAATATAAATATTGATTCGTTATCTGCTTTAGGTGAAAGTAAATACTGTATGTAAAACTAGCGTTGCGCTACCGTCGGTAAGTGATAAAACAGACACTGATGGATTTAATATGAAACCAAGTATTTATTATAGAGTGCTATTATATTTATTATCTAATTGTAGTCCAAAATGTTTTATCTACCAATTCTCAATCAGAAAAAGATATTGCTGAATATGGTGGTACAACATCAAGAAAGTATCGGCATAATTATGAAACCAAGGATAATCGTAAATCGACAACATCGAATGATGATACTGTATTTAAACAATTATTAATTAAAATTTACAAGTAATAAGGTAATCTTGCTGGAGTTGTGACAAATATATATACTATGATTTTTTATTTATATAAAATTAGTGATGTAAAATAAACATATGATAATAAAAAGCTTTTTATTTATAAAAAGTTAGAAGCGTTTATTTAATTAAATATAATTGAATATTTTAACTAAGAATAAAACAAGTTAGAAGCATAATAATCAATAATAAAATATTTATGCTAAATCTAAGTATATTATTTTTATTATTGATGATTTTTTAAAATATATATATATATATATAATTTTGTTTAACATCGAATAAGCATAAATCTGATAAATTTTTACATTATCATAATTATAATTATTATCCCTTAAGTTACACATATAATTGATATATAATATTTTTATTTTTTCAACTTTTATCAAATTCTACTCGAATAACAGTTGTCTACACCCATTTTTTTTAAATTTGTATATATTTTAGACTGAGATATTAGATATTTATCGAAATAATTATTTTTATGGAATAACTATATATTTTAATTATAAAATTCTTTAAAATAATAACTCATTATTGAATTAAATTAAGGTAATTTAATATTGAAAAATAATAAAATCAACTCGCGTTGATAATTATCTTCGCATTTAATGATTTTAGGCAGACTGAATTGGTTCATTTTACGCATATAATTTATTAAATTTTTTTGTAAATATCCATTAAACAATATATACATTTTTAATTTCACAAGGCACAATGCTTCATTATAAGAAAAATATATGAATTGTTAATTTTAATATTAAAAAAATATTATTATCAACTCAAGTACACTTTTCTAAATTTTTTTTGGATTATATTAGATTATTCCCTTGTGCTAAAAAATTATATTTATAAAACTCATATTTTATAATTATAATATATCACGTGACAGTATACAATATAATTTGTTCATTATTACTGTTTTTAATTTAAGATAATTCTTTTTTTCAAGCAATCACATTCGTATAACCTTTATTTTGAAAATTGATGTCGATATATACATGATCTTAAAGTCCTAATGCTCGCTGAATTATAACGTAGTATTTTGCAGTATTGCGTAATATTTATTATTTTCTTGAATTTTCTTTTAGAAGGTGGTATCATGAGTATTTGATTGATATATATCATACATTTTGAATATTGTATAATTTGTTTATCACTTATATGATTCTAACTGCTTAAAGTGTACTTTTTTTAAAAACTGTTATTTTAGTAATCTTTTTTTTAGGTAAATATCTCATTAATTTGAAGATCGCCTTTTTTCTATGATCTAAAAAGTCTTTTTAAAATAATGAAAAACTTTTAATTATCTATTATGATATAATAGATGAATTATTGATCGCCTAATTTATGTAGATACCTAAAAAACTTTATTTATGATAACTTTTTATCATATTGCTGCAAAAGTTGAACCATATTTCTTATTTCATATAAGTTTGTTGTAAAATATAAAATACGATATTATCGATGATTTGAAATATATTTCTTTCAATATTTGGGCTTTGAGAAGTCACCTCTTGATTTTTTTTAAGTACAATGTCATTTGGCTAATTGACAGTTGAGTTATATTCTTTGGTGATGCTCTTTAAAAATGAAAAATGTTGTATTTTTATTTAAATATATTTGATTTATTGTTTTAATATATATCGCGAATTGTGTATTATTTTAAGTGTGTTTCTTGAATATATTTTTTATAATCGTTCTCTTTAAGGCAAGAAATATTAAATTCCAACTTTTTATAGGTTATGTGTCGGTATTTTCTTTTTGTTGTTCAATTCTTATTTGTATAAACTCTGCTGCGCTAATGATTTAATTAATTAGCTATAGTAGAGAGTACTTTTAAATTTTTTCTCCAAATCCAACAATGTTTCAAAAAAATATTTTTTTTGAAAGAATATTTTGAATTATTTTTCTATTAGAATAATAATTAATTGATATCGAATTTTAATTATTTTCGAGAATCAATTAACATGTAAGTACGTGTCCGTGCTGCTGAAAATTCACATGTTTTGATTTACTTAAACTCAATCACGAATTTAATCACGTTTATAAAACATATATTCCTTAATTCGAACTAATTTTTCATTATGTACAACTTTATTTTAATCAATGTAAAAATTTCTCCTTATAATTTTTTCCTAGTCACTTATTTTAAATTGCACTTATTTTAAATTGCACTTATTTGCAATTTCACTTATTTTAAATTGCACTTATTTGCAATTTCACTTATTTTAAATTGCACTTATTTGCAATTTCACTTATTTTAAATTGCACTTATTTTAAATTGCACTTATTTGCAATTTCACTAATTTGCAATTTCACTTATTTGCAATTTCACTTATTTGCAATTTCACTTATTTGCAATTTTTGCGTTAGTTTCGTACTTGGCCATATGCATGGATATCGGCCAAATAAATTAATGTGAAGATCTACCATAAAGTCAGTTTGAAATTTAATAAAATGAATATTCCTTTTTCAGATATCCCACATATAACTAATGTTTTTCTATTATATATTATTCCGATTTTATTTTATTTTTAAAATATAAGAATATTGTAGCTCCCAAAATTAAATACAATTTCATACTAATAATTCTAATTTTTGCATATTTTTACATGATTCCTACTTAATTTTGATTAAATCGTGCGCATGCCAATATGAGAATTTGGTTTTTGTTAATAAATAAATTATATTTCTATTTAAAAGAATGACTATTTATTTAAGAAATTTTTTAATGATGAAGAAAGCCTTACAAGTACGAATTTAGTATCATAATATATAAAATATTATGACACACAGTGCTATTAATTTGTGGTCACATTGCTTTAAGAAATCAATTTTTTTAAAATATCTGAAAATGGATTGTTATTAATTATGCTAATTTTAATTCTATAATCATGAAAAGTACTTAAAATTATTTATCCAAAACTTTTTGCTCATATATGTTATTCATCATAAAAATACACTCTAAAAGGAATTTTTATATGCTATTAATTAGTGAAAAAATTGGATATACTAAAGATATGCATGTTATACATATTTTTCCATGTTAGTTATGAAATAATACACTATTATGGTGTAAATATGCAATGGAGTATCGTGTGTTATTTTAGCACATATTGACTCGCTGATCAACATTTGTCCATTATATTATCTTTAGAAATTCATAATTGGAAGTAGTATTTAAATGAAAATTATTAAACCGATGATCTAATGCACAGTATGATTTAGAGGAATCATAAATATTTTAAAAAATGCTCAATGAAATCATAATTGAGTACGCATCCATATAAAAGCGGCTGTATTAGCACGATATGTATTAGCACGATATGGCATTCACTCTTATTGATTTCGAATGAACATACACAGTAATAATAATTCGTTTTCTAATTTGTAGACTTTGTGAGAATTCGATAATACCTGCATCAAGGAAGTAATTAATTTTATCTTATGTTATATTGATGCTATGAAATAAATATTAAATATAGGCGCAAAAAATATAAATTCAATTCAATTCATTGACCACCTAATGAATATATTCCCTAAGTCGACTTCATTACTGCATGGAAAAATTCTGATACAGTTTTAACTTGGACCAAATCCAGAATTCCTTTAAGTGGGAATCGAACAAATCTTCTCAAGTGCCTTTAATCTTCTTCATAAGGTTATATTTAAGTTGCCCCTATGTTGTTTCAATTGCGTTGTTATGACATACATCATCTGCAACGTATTACACACTATGTTTAACTTTTATATGTTCATTAACATCTACAAGGCGACAATAGGATTTATATTTGTCTGTGTATATCGTTTCATTGACATTGACTTCATTTTTTTATAAATCTAGTCAGAGTTTCTTCATCCTTTCTGTTCAGACAAAAAACTGTACTTCTTGCCTATTTCTCGTATTATTTTCATTTGTTATGCAATCACAGATACCAAAGATCTACATTCTATCTATTCTATTGGGGTAGTTTTAACTAATTTGAATAAATTATGTACAAATTTTTCTATTTTTTTAAATGAACGTAATAATTGTATTTAAAACTATTTGGTTCCTCATCCTATATATATATATATATTTTGCATAAGGATCGCGTTTCCATACATCACCTTTTAAAGAGCGGTCACAGTAATATTTCCTCTTATCCTGTAGTATTGTTTCATCAACTCTGTCTAGAGTATTCTCGTCCTTTCGAACGCTTTACTACATATTAATTCCTTTAGGAAATTATGTCAATTTATGAATCTGAATTCAGAAATGAAAAGAGCTTGGAATTTCTACTTTACAGAGCGTTCTAGACACCACTTAAATATTATCTGCATAACCATACGAATGGAGAGTTTTGAAATTGAGCTACCAATAGAATTAGCCTGCCGAAGAATGTGGAATTTCTTCTTATTGAAGAATGTGGAATTTCTTCTTATTGAAGACTGTGGAATTTCTTCTTATTGAAGACTGTGGAATTTCTTCTTATTGAAGACAAGACTGTGGAATTTCTTCTTATTGAAGAATGTGGAATTTCTTATTGAAAACTGTGGAATTTCTTCTTATTGAAGACTGTGGAATTTCTTACAGAAGAATGTGGAATTTCTTACTGAAGAATGTGGAATTTCTTCTTATTGAAGACTGTGGAATTTCTTATTGAAGAATGTGTACTACATTATCTTCTTGAGAGCAATATGTTTAAAATGTTCTGAATATTTATTTACTTTTAGAATTTATACGTCACACAAAATTCCAAATCTCCATCAGAACCAACTTGCTTAAATGTAGTTGTTACAGATAATACTCGAAATTTTTCCGTTCTAATCATAGTTTCATGACTAAAACAATTAATGCATCTTTTTGGTGGTTTTTGGACAAGCTTTTTATTCATTCGATATTCAATTAGCTACTCAGAGTTGCTAATTAATGTATAAAACTTTGCTTATATGTTATATAAGCAAAATTTTTGCTAAATATGGTTAATATCATAAGTGTCAGCTTATGCGTTGCATTGAGAAAGAATTAATTTTATAATTATTAATTATGACTACTAAAGTTAAAAAATATAGTCTAATCAATCAAAAATCCTCATATAAATCTACGCGCATGCTCGACATATTTAATTGAAAACTTGTAAGAATATAAAAAATTTGAATTAATTATAAGAAGCTGTATTTTATTGTCGAGCTAAAATTGTTGTATACTTTGGATATAAAATATAATCTGTGTAATATTTTATGGAAAAACAGTAGTTTATTGTGACCATATTCGAAAGGAATACTAAAAATGTTAGTTTTCTAATTGTGATCTTTTTATTAACATGTAGTAAATTTCAATATTCATCAATAATTTTTTCTTTTTTTGGGTTAATTTAAATGTCAGTAGTAGTGATAGTTGTTTATTGCTAAATTCTTTATTTAAAAAATGGAAAAAGAATATCTTAAAAATGATTAGTACTATCACGACTAAACTCCATTGTTCTAAGTTCCTCGAATGAAACTACGAAGATACCTAAATATTGAATAGCGCTTTAATTTTACTGTCTATAAAAAGCTTTAAATCTTTAAAATCATTAAAATCTTTAAAATCATTAAAATCTTTAAACACAGTTATCTTTTTTTATATTATTAAATCAATAAATGTTCTTATTTACATTGTAAATTTGCTTGATTACTAATAAAATTTAAAAAAAAATTTATATTTTTTGTACTTTTAAAATATAACATGATGTTTAAAATGTTTGATTATAAAATTTAATAAAATATTTATTTTGTGTTAATGTATCCACTTTGACTATAAATTTTATAAAATGATTTATTGAGAAAAGTAATGATATATTTCTATTAGAATATATATAAATTTATCACTTCATACTATATAAAAATGAATAAATATAAATTTTTTACAAAATTACGTTTGAATTATTTATGTTGATGATATATTTCGATAATATTTTTTTGATGTTGATTAAATTGAAAAATTAGGCTTCAATTGTACTTTCTATTAAGTATTTTTTTCATATCCTATCACTTATTAGTTAATTTTACTTTCTAATAAGCTAATAATTTATTTATATTCTCGATAATTTTTGCGAATCATCATATTGTTACTCTTATATCTTTAGGGGATAGTATATCGTATTATTTTACTTATATTCCAACTTAATTAGAAATATATCCATTTGTGATACAGTTGGATATATTTCTCCACATGCAACCATCTTTAATAATCACCAAAAATATTTTTTTTTAGTATAATTCAGAAAACTACTATTCCTAAATTATTTCTATTAAAGTTATTTCTTGTAAAATGAAAACTTACGAATTATTAATAAAATAAATTATGTCTTACAGACTATTTTCATACGTAATATATTTGAATATACATTAATGATGTTTTTCTACTTTGATTTTATTTAGGATATTGATGTTAAAATCTTTTGTTTTAGTGTAAAACAGCCTACAATTTAGCAAACTTAAATGTTTTATGTGTCTTAAGGCTATTTTTTCGTTTCAAATGAATGATTTTTTATTATTATATTAATTTAAGCAGATAAAGACGTATTTTCTAGGACACTAAAACAAATCTATTGTTAAATCTTTACGATTTAACAATAGTGTCGTAAAATACAGCTGATTAGTATTTTATTAAAAGAAACATGTATTTAATAAAAAATTTTTGAGAATACGAAATATAATTCTACCTCTTTTTTAAAAATTAATTATAAATTATTCCTTAGTTTTGGAAAACAAGATCTTCTATAACTGATGATACGGATTGGAGCGTATCTCCCGTTGCTCTAAAAACGCCCTTTAAATTTAGATCCAATAAACCTGAACAACATAACTATCAAACTGGTGGTGGTTTCAACGCACCACAACAACGTCAACTACATTCAACGTCTTCATTGAGTCGAAAATCTTTTGCATCTACAAAATATTCATCTTCATATACTTCATATAGAGGTGCTCCATCCAATCAAAGGCATTCTAGCACTGAAAAGTGGTTCTGTGTTGCCGATAGATCATTGGATTATGAAAATCAAGTATTTCAACATGGATCATTGAAAACTGGAATCAATTTTGATAAATACGATGACATCCCTGTAAATATTGAAGGAAAACAAGTTGAAATAAAACCTCAACTAGAAATGAGTGATTGTAATATGTCTGATGTATTTCGTGAAAATTTAAGTATTGCTGGATATACAAAATTAACGCCTATACAAAAATATGCATTCCCGTGTCTTATAGATAGACATGATTTACTTGGTTGTGCTCAAACAGGTTACTTAATTTAATCTTAACTAATGTATAATTACAAAGTAATTAGGTTCTGGGAAAACTGTTGCTTTTGTTCTACCACTTTTGCATCACATCTACAATGAAGGTTATTATCATCCAAAATCGGCTTATTCCTCTAGAGTTGCAGTATGCATGCCTAAAGCTCTTATTATGGCTCCAACTCGTGAACTTGCAACTCAAATATATGAGGTTGCTGTAAAGGTTATTTATATTTCATATAATTTTGATGTGAGGGATGACTTAATTTAGCAATTTTTTGTAATCTGTATGATTACAAAATTACTCACTATAAATTTATGTTACATAATTCTATAGTGAAAGATTTGTCAGTACACATGACTAAAGTCTTTCTGTAGTTGCATCGATCATGATTTCTATTTTTAGAATTTCCTGTAGTTTAAGTATCTTTTGTTATATTAGAATAATCTGTAGTTAAATGTTTTATGGATTTTTTGAAAATTATGTCTAATTTGGAGCTACTAGGTAGGTAAATTTTTTTAAACACAACTTGAACATGTTGTGTGGATATAAAACTTACATGATAAACCGTCTGATTATTACAGTGTTTTTGATTTACTTTTGTATTGTTTCAATTTAGGAATTTTGCACTAATCTTCTATTCTTTTTTTATTATAGTGCAACTTACACTTACTATGATTATGAAGCCTAATATGTTGCCATTATATTTACTTATTTATATATTGATATGCAAAATCACTGGCTTGACAATTTTTGTCTTAATGATAAGACTATTAAAATTTTGAGCCTATTTAAATTACCTTATTTTCCTCACTTGTCTCATAATAGTGAATGAATCTTCTTATATCTTCCTTTCTAGATATATAGTTTACTAAAAAATATTTTTATGCTTCATAAATATCAAAAATTTAAACAGTTTTATTAGTTCACTTACCTACTTAACGCAATTTTATTTTATACTAGGGTACATTTTAAATAAATTTATTTTTCATTATTTTTTAGTAATGATAGATATAGGATTCGCCTACTTTTTGGAAACTGCTGTATGGATTTTTGTTTATAAGCTGTTTATTCCTTAATTTCTAATATCTATTTTCCCGCATTTACGTTTATAAACGTAAACGTATAATTCAGTATCTTATTTCATTGCAAACTATATAACGGGTTTTTATACCCATTCGGATAAGACAAAAATCACAGGTAAAGGTATATCTAAAAATTTGTTCTCTATTATGTAATAATAGAACCCAATAATTCGCATGGAATCATATTTTCGCTGCTTTCTCTTTAATTCGCTCAATAATCTCATTTTACGTGGTTGGTTTTAATCGTTCGTTTTAATGCTGTCACTTCAAAATATTAATAACAACTATTAATATATGATTTTTATATTATGACTTTACGAATAAAGTAGAGATTTTTTTATTTAAACATTGTTACGAAACACCAGTTCATTTGATACTACCAACGTCGTATTCATGGCACTTGGCCATCTCATCATTACCTGACTTTATTATTGTCAGTTCTAGTCTACGTAAATATATTAATATTATTGTTAAATCACTATGTAATAAAAATTAAGAAAAATAATATCTTTCATAATTCTTTATTCACTTGTTTTAGTTAAACTAAATAATTATTATATATGAAAATCATATATAATTATGAGCTACTATGATTATATTAAGACATTTATTTCCTGTAATTATGTATGAATTATCTTCCACCTAAAATATGTTCTGTTGCTTCAAGACTTAATTTCTATTAAATTTCTACATTTTAAATAAATAGAATAATGTCATGGCATTATTCTTAGAGCCCTCTGCCAAATAGACCATGGTTTTTTAATGACATTAAAATTAATTTTTTCTAAATTTATTTTCAAACTCATTAGGACGATGCTACCCTAAAAATAGTTACTGTTTAGAACTCTAGTTTATTTATGCTGTTGAATTTTAAGTGATGGATATAGGATTAGGCAGTCCTGTAAATGATTTTGGACTTAATCGTTATGATTGATTTTAAACTCCTGATAAATGTATATACACATAATTTTTATTACTCTTACAAAACATTGGATTTAATTTTAAAATTAGTTGGAAGATGCCATTGAGTCGTATTTTTATAGTTCAAAAATTTTAGTTTTATCTTGGAATTAATGAATAATAAAGTTTGTATATGTTATGATTTTGAGATTTTCGAAATTATTATTTGATTGTATAATTTAAATAATTCAATCAATGCGAACAGTATTACATAAATGATGTTTGTACTATGTCGCCTGGCAAGATAGTGATTAAATTTGCTGAGTATTCCACAAAATATGAAATTCTTTAATTTACGTTAATAAAGTCTAATTTGAAAATATTTACTAAATTTAATTAACTCGCACATTGTTTAAATTTTCATTTGATTGTACACTTAATTTTTAATGTAGTTTGCTTACAGAACCATGATTGAACCTGCCGTTGTTTTTGGCGGTGTCTCAATAAAAACCCAGTATATGAGCCTATTTCGTAGTGGACATATGCTTGTTGGAACACCTGGAAGAATATTTGACATGTATAATCGTGGATTCCTATCATTTGAAAATTGCAGGTACAATATATTACTTTTTTATATAATGCTAAGGCGTATCTTACCAACTTGTCATAATTATTTATGTTAGATATGTTGTACTTGATGAAGCTGATCGTATGCTTGATATGGGATTTGAACCACAAATCAATGCTATACTCTCTGGAACTGATATGCCTGCCAAAAGTGAACGTCTTAACTGTATGTTCAGTGCTACATTCCACGATAGTGTTAAACGTCTCGTATCAAATTATATGAATACACCATATGTCATGATTACTGTTGGTCAGATTGGTGGTACAACGGATAATATAACACAGAGCATTCTTAGTGTTCCTCCGCATGAGAAATTTGGCAGACTCATTGACTACCTTAAAACTAATGAAAAAGTGTTAGTATTTACTGAAACCAAGTTTAATGCTGATCGTGTAGAAATAAGTCTTTATGAGGCTGGTTACAAAGTAGTCTGTATTCATGGAGATCGTGACCAACAAGAGCGCGACATGGCACTATCACTTTTCAAATCTGGTAAAGCAAATATTATGGTTGCCACTGGTGTTGCTTCTAGAGGTCTTGATATTCCTGATGTAAAACGAGTTATCCTTTATGATTGTCCTAAAAATATTGATGATTATATACATCGAATTGGTAGAACTGGTAGAGCTGGCAACACTGGTGAAGCTATTACTTTCTATTCTTCTCTTGAGACATCTATTAGTCGTGATCTTGTCAATCTTCTACAGAAGGCAAAACAGGATGTCCCCGATTTCCTGAGAAATGATGGTAGATGTGGTGGAAGTAGCTACTGTACGCCAAAAAGCAATTCAATGTTTCGACGAGGTGGAAACAGATTTGGCGGCGGAAATCATCGTAAAAATGATTTTGATTCAAGAAAAGGCGGCCGTTACAGCCATTCATCCACAAATCAAGATTTTTCGTTCAGTAGTAATCGCGGAGGAGTAGGTGGTGATCGTTGGTGATTTTATACACTTACTTACCACCGACCACTTCTCACTCTTTCCTCACTTATTGAACTAAAATATGTGAATAGACTTATTTCAATTTAATAACTATATATTTAGAAGTAGTTGTGTGGTATATTAGCCTATTGTGACTTTTATCTTCAATTGCTCAGTTTATTAATATTTAGTGCTCGTGATTCCGCAAAAGTATTTTTTTTTGACTGTGACTGAAAATATTTAAATTTCTTTGTGGGATTATAATTATATCCATAGTAGCGGAAAACCAGTAGTGAAAATACTTTACATATGTGTAAAGTATTTTCACATTTTAATATAATCGAAATATCAGGTGTTTATTTTACTCTAAATTCTAATTAAAATGTATGTGCTTATAGTTTTTATGTATTACGGAATACAAGATAAGTTCCCATCATGGTCTAATATCATTTTTTAATAACTAAATCAAAATGATTTTATAACATCAGATGTTAATGAAAACCTTACTATTGGCAAAAATAAAACTTTTTATGAAATTTTAATAAACTTTGAACATAGTTGTTGATAAATTGTTATAAACTACTGATCAATATATTTCCTATTAAATTGCTACTTTATTTAAAAGATAAATACAGACCATTATAATTATTTTTTTTGCTTTAATACCATATTTAATATATAATTGATTACTAACCCACTTTTAAATGTCTTTTTGTAAAAATGTATTTTATTTAAAGTAAAAATCCTGTTAAATTGTGCGGTTTGAGTTAATTCATTTTACTATGAAAATTAGATTAGTAGCCTTTGTAAGATTCAGGATTTTTAGTCACGTTAAAAATAAATCAGTCTTAAGAATTTTTTTAGAACTATTTTCTCAATAAATCTAAGCATATTTTAAAGGTGAATGCAATTTAATGATTGAATGAGCTGATTCTGTTATATTTTGAAATTGTTAGATCTATGCTATGTTTTTTTTAGAATATGATTCTATATGCTTACTGTTAATTATTTTAATAATTGAAAAGTTTTTTAAAAATTGTTACTGGAATTATTCCGTTTACTCTTAAAATCCATTATTCGTAACAGTAGTAGAACTATAGTATTATTAGGATTTGTATTAGATTTTTCCTTTTCTTAAAATATTGCTTTTTTGACGTCTGAAACACCATTTTTTATAAAAATTATTTACGAATGATGTTTGTGCCAATATTAATTTATTAAAATAATGATTGCAATAGCTGCGTTCTTATTTTTGATTTTGTGAATGATCTGTTTCACTTTTTATTGGCAAGATATATTTATTGATAAAGATTTTTTTTTTCCTAATAAAGTTTACAAAATAATATTATTATTGATTACATTAAAAGCATATTGAACCACTCATATTAATAATTTTGAATGTTGTTAAAACTCACTAACCATCATATATTCTATTCTATTCTAATACCTCAAATATTAAAGAAAATTATATATTAACATACACAATAGAATATTACGAATTATTACTGCTAAATAAATACATATTCATTTCTTATACAAAAGTTCAAAGAGCTCTGTATAAACATAAACAGTGGGATATCTTTTAATTAGAATAAAATGTTGTTTCTTCACACAACTGAATAAATTTTTTAGTAATCAGATTCCTCTCATCTTAGAGAGATGTTATCCATATATAAATACCATATTCTATTTCCGGTCAAATTGAATCTCTATTTTAGATTAAATATACTCAGCTATATTAAATTGTATCATATTTTGCATATACGAAGTAGAACTTTATAACAAGTGATCGAATCCAACTAGTTGGTTCGATCTGTTATAAACAGTTCTTTAAGTATTATCTAATCAGGGATCAAAAACAGAAAGGAAAAAGTGCTCGACTGAGACTTTCGCCTTCGAGCTTGCGTTAATTTTTAAAAATTCAGTAACCGTGGTTATACGGTAGATTTTGATTGTCCTCAGTAACAACCATTTTTTTAATGCTTATCCAGATTTCAGTTTTTATATTGAAGCTAATTCCATAATCTCCATGTTGTGATCTGTGTGATATCTTGAGTGCATGTCATTTAATATGTTGAATCTATTATTTTGAAATTTTCTAATATAAAAAAATTGACACGCAACCTTCAAGGTCTTTTTTAAAATTACATGGATAGGATATTAATTTTTTTTTTAAATTACATGGATAGGATATTAATTTTTTTTTAAAATTACATAGGATATGAATTTTTTTTAGTTTCGAAGTTAACCCCTGGCGCAGCTTATTGGGCTGTGAAGTTCAAACTGGTCACACTTGCTTCATTGAACACTGTAGGCACCGCAGTGGAGTTTTTCGATCATCCCAACCACACGATATCACACACCAGCTCCGACTCATTTTTCTGCGGTAGTGTCGGCGTTTAACCCACTCTAAATAAGCATCCTCGTTTTGGAGCTACCACCACTCCTACCTTATCCATCTATTGGACGTTGTTTTAATATATTGGAATCACCTCAACAGAGGCAGGAATTCATTCCTAGTGCATCATATCAGCACTCGACTTCGCCCTCCCATCAGGCTTCCTCCCACTACCAGCATGTACTATAATTTTTTTTATAGAAACATGCAATTACCATAGTGTGCCTACTAAGTTCGGATTAAGGGATACGATAGACCGGAAATAGTGGGCGGTACCAGGATTAGAACTTACGACTTTGGGGTCATGCGTTCTAAGCCATCTGTCCGCTTTTTATAGAATTTTAAAGTTATGTAAAATTTTCTTGACTAGTATAAAATATCTGTCATCCATGGAACTATTTATTTAAAATTGAAGTCAATTTTTACATTTAAAAATAATGATGGACATTCC
>NW_027255264.1:0-27697 GCF_042242105.1 Pempheris klunzingeri | reverse complement strand
TTAGACAATATCCATTGTCAAAAGCCAAATACCGACCCTTGTTGTATTGCGTTTTCCACGCAGCAAACTTTCGTCGATCTCGACAACAAACCCTGGACCTCCAAATTTCTTCGGTTGCCGAAAAATTCAGAAATTACGTTTCTGATTTTGCAACCCAATGTAAATAGGTTTTTTTATCAATATTAATTCTCTCAATGAAAGAGAGCATTGTGTGGTCCAGAGCCCAATAATAAATTATTTTCATAATTTTTTTTATATATAAATAATGCGACGCATTAAGGGAGACCGACGACGACGACGAAAAAAAGGTACCATTGTAAGGAGACATCTTTGTTTTGCAAGATTTACTAATTTTTATTATAAAAAGAAAAAATACAAAATCACTTTTTGCAAATGTAGATGTATGACGCGCAACACCGTTCCTTTCATGAAGAAATGTCTCACTTACAGGGTATTTATGTTACAGTATTTTGCTAGAAATGTAGAAGGTGTTGAACCTTCTACAGTTTCTGCATCTTACAGGGACATCATGTATAAGTTTAGATGTCACCAAAAACTTTAACAGTTTTTCATAATCGTTCACAAGAACGAAAAAATCGTCGTTATTTCTGAGTGTTCAAGACTCATTTTCTATTTCGGTAGCCTAAGATGAAGTTATTTAGATGTTAGTATTGTGTCTGCTATAAACCAAAGAATCGGTATGCTTTTTGTAGGGAATTTTAATCACCACTATGACTGTAAAACAGCCCCTACTTGCAAAACAAAATCCAAAAAGTATACGCGTGGTCCCATATTTCCTCGCGTAACATAGTAGAACCTTTAGTAATGTATTATTTAAAATACTAAGTCGATAAACACTTGAATTTAATTCATTAATGTATTTTGAACAAATTATTAAACAAAAACTGTAAACTAAAACACATTTCTTTATATTGTCTAATTTCCAAAAGTTTTTGTTAAGAAGATTATGTGATTCTTCGCCCTTTTGCACGTTTGTTATTTGACGCCCCGATAAAAAACCTTAACCGCAGCTTTCTGTCGCCATTAAGAGGATGTTCCAGACGATACCGCTAAGTAAAGTATTGATCTATTTTTTCGTATATTTATAAAGCTCATTGGTTTCTTTTCAATAAAAATTTTAAAATCATTTTCTTGTAAGAAGTCATCAAACACAACAAACTAGGCATAAACACTAAGTGTATTGTTTGTTACAAAAAAACAAACTATAAACGTTTTGTGTAATTGGAATAAAGTAATAAAAAAATTAATATAACAATTTTTATGTTTATTATCCAACATTGAATTAAACGTTTAACAGCATAAAAAATCAAGTTTTATTGTAGTTATTGATTAATTTTTTTTTCTGATAATAAACGTATAACTAGTTTAGTTGCTTAGAAAACTATATAAACATATAAAAAAACAAAAATTAAATAATTTAAACTAAATTATAACACATTTGTTACAATAAAAAAAATGAAAGGTAAAATTAATATATCAATAAAAATTCACACGAAGCTATTATGCATCGTTAATTATTGTTCATGTTTTACTGTAATAGACAAAAATTTTATATTTTAAAGTTTTATTTAACTTAATATACATCAATTAAAAAATGTATTCGACATTTTAATTATGTTATTACTCACAAAATGTATTCCTTCAAGGTGAAATAAAGAAAAATATGTTAAATCATCGGATTAAATTGTACACGATGACCTCAAAAAGAGATTAAAGAAAATTTTTTTTTTCATATTTAGAAAAAATTTTTATATCGCTCCAGATGAGTAGACTAAACTTGATTTTTTGAGACCATTTTCGAAGAAAAAAAGCTAAAAAAAACGCTAAAAATAGGGGAGCCTCACGCTCCACATATACCCACGCCTGATCATATTAAATTGGATAATAAATGCTTTTTTAAAATTTTACTTAAAATTATATAAAATTCCTAAACTGTTAAAAAGGTTAAGATAAAAATGATAAAATTTCGGTAGTAATCAGATTTTCTTAAAAATTTAATAGATTAACTTTAGTGATTAAATTCACTAAACGGATCAAGATGGTAAATCAGGCTTTTGATAATCAGATTTGCATAAGAGAAATTCAGTAACTGACATGATAAATTCGTAAGTATAAAAATTTAAAAAATAATAAAAATTTTAAAACAATATTGAAAAACAAAAGAATAAAAATAAGTTTTTAGTATGTTGTTAAAAACTTGAAAATTAATGGCATATTATTATCCTATTTGCAAAGCGATTATGTATGATTCATATATATATCGATAAATTATCTATAAAGAGATGTTTTATAAATGGTTAATATGTCAAGTTAAATTATAATCAGATCTTAATGCAGAGTAAAAATTGCTCATATATTGATATCATAGGAAAATTATTTTAACAAACATTTTATGTAAATAATTACTGATTATTCTAGACAGTAAATCAAAATAAATATCTTTAAAATAATGTTGAATATTTTAAGGTAATTAAAATTAATAAATGTTTAATGTATAAATTGCTAATACGATTATTTTTTTAATCCGAAATCACCAACCCATAAGCTGTTATGTCATTTTATCATGTAATTTCCAGCCATTAAATTTTATTAAAATTTTATTTCTAAAAATTCAAGAATACTATGACAACGACAATGACTTTGTTGACACGCATGCGTATTTGAGAATGTACAGAGATTTCATTAGACACCCTCACTTATTTACTTAAAATTATTTTATAATTAAAAATTATATAATAAATGAAATTATTAAATTTAAATAATTCTGTAAGTTTATAAAATTATTGAAATTCTTTAAAACTAAGGAAATTAAATAAAATTATAAATTATTATAATAATAATAAAAGTTTATTGTAAAAGATAGCAAACATACCTTGTTGTATGAAATAATAATTTATTTTTTTATATTAGTTCACACATACCATTTACGCATATCAGTAATTCTTTATTAACACTAAGTAAAAATATATTATAATCTTTAAAGATAAATAGATAGATTCTAAGATATGTAACAATAGTAAATGTTTAAACAGAAAAAATATCTTTTTTAATGTGTTTAAAATAATAAATATCTCACCGAATATATTATAATAAGATTATGAAGACAAAAATACCCTTAACTTAAACTAATCCTACAGATTTATCGGCTTATAGGAATATTTGTTTTATTTTCGAATGGTAAAATCTAGTTATATTTGGTAGTATATACTTCTTTTATGATTTAGGAGGATAAATATCATTATTAATATGTAATTGTATAATTATTACTAAATGCATACTTATCGAATTATATACGTTAACTTAAAGCACAATAAAATATTCGGTTGTTTTTTGTGGTAAAAATCGAGATAATACTAAAAATCGTTTGTGACTTACACAAGTTGATTAAGGTAATTTCTTATCCATTATAATACTGAATGGATAAGACAGATGAGATTTATCCTTCTTATTTGAATTATAGGATTTCGATAGATATAATAAAGTTGATCATCATATAGGTGTAAATTACCACACTGAATTTAATTTTTCCGTTCTTCTGTACCAGACTTTCAATTATAACATCATATTAAAGTATGATAGTAACATTTTTCATATAAAATATTAACTATTTTTTTTATTAGAATGTCATACTTTAATACTGAAACAGGTGGTGCTTGTATGCATAGTCGAAATAATTCAGGCTCATCAAGTACCAGCATCAGTGAGATTTCTGATAAAGGTTTCCGATATTTTAAAAAGGTATTTCAATCATTTATGAACCATAAATTTTATAGTTTTTTATAAAAAAAAGAATTTTTTAGTAATTTGAGATTAGGTTGCTTAGCGTCAAACAATAACGATAATGATTATAAGGAATGGTCGTTGTTATTAAAAATTTTTTTTTGATAATTGCACATATATTAACAAATTGGGTCTTTAAGATAGTTAAATTAGAAATAAATAATTTAATGGCTATATAGGTTATGAATATTCTTTCATGTTAATTTTTTTAAGTAGTTCATTTATGTATAGTTATTATTATAAAATCTTAATGATTTCACATGAATTATGTGAAAAAAAATCCTATAATTCTCTTTTAGTTAAATGTCAGTGTCTATAATATAATAATTATACTTATATATATATTTAAATGTAAAAATATTTCATAGCAATATTAATTGCTATGAAATAAAAAAAATGTCACATTTTTTATGATTACAAATAGTTTTTAAAGGTGATGAAATACTAAAACTTAAATAGTCATACATACAATAGATAGAACGTATCACATAGAGATATATCTATATTTCATCGTATTGCGAAAACGTGAATAGTCATACATTAGAATAGATACGAACCAATTACACAGGGATGTATCTGTATTTCATCGTATTGCGAAAACGTGAATAGTCATACATTAAAATAGATAGAACGCATTACACAGGGATGTATCTGTATTTCATTTAAATTATTTAGGTCGTTTGATTTTATGATTACAAAGGACTAGAGTTTGAAATTGATTGAAAGCTATACCCAGTTAGTCAGACGTATGCTAAGAAATACGTTATTAAAAGAGTATAACAAATAATTAAAGTTTTTATTTTTAGCAAATAGAAAAATTGATTTAAATCAGTTGTATACGTATAAATATATAATTTATTATTCAGTGGTGTAATATCAAGTGGGATATTGGTAGAAAAATATTGAACTTTTTAACTAAAGTATCAAAATAATTTAATTCATTCATTTATTATCTAATAAATGAATGAAATTCACTATTGGAATGTCTATGTATCATCTTAAATAGTGGGTAGATAATTATAAAATTACATTTTCTAGGAATGATGATTGACTTAAAAGCAATAATATACAAGCCATAGTTAATATTAGTTATTAAAAGAACAGTATTTGAATCAATAATATCCTAAGGGATTTATAACATATATTGCTTGATTCTCTCAATCTTTTCGATGCAGTTTGATCTCTAATTAGAAAGAAAAGAGGCTCACCGACTTAAAATGAGCTATATATAAAATTTTTTTATGAGATTGATAAGGATTTTTTTGTTAAGTTTATAAACAAATATTCTTACAATTACACAGCATCTTATCTTGGTGATTTAGAAATTCTTATCATCATAGATTAAAAATAGCATGCACTTTGTAGAAAGACTAAATAAAATAATTATGTGATTTTGAAAAAAAATTAAGGTTTCTATTAAATTAAATAAAAATAAGTCTATTGATATTATAAGAGTTTTGCATCAAAAATCGAACAGAAATAATTTTTTTACCCAAAGAAAATTTTATTCTGGTAATATAATGGTTTATATAATAAATAAAATATAAATCTGTAAAATAATAAAATTAAGCGTATTGTTCTATGCCGATGTCTAAAAAAGAAGAGCATCTAACGAAAATGATTCTACATTTTAAAAATAATTTTTCAAGTGTCTTTCTGTAAAATTTTCGCACTACCCTTTATTCATCGTAGAAGGTCGCTTCTACTATGAATTAGACCGAGACTCATTACATTTGATTTTATTTTGAACACATCTCCAAAATGATTACAAAAAAATCGAATATCTTGAAGAAAAATGAATTTCATATGACTATTCATCATAGAAATGTTTAAAATGAGTGATGAAACCACACATTTCTACTACAATAATATAACCATATTCATCTTCAAGGATGTTTAAATTAGTTGTTAAGAATTGATGGAAAATTTCGGTGTTCACACTTCCAAGTACTGCTTCAAATTTAGTACGTTGACTTCTAGGTAGCATTCGATATTACGGTTCTGGAGTACGTCCTCTTAGTGCTCTTCCGTGAATCTAAGCATATGTAAAGAAAAGGAGCTTTCGTCGATAAAATGACTACTATATCCGCCATTTATTGAAACATAAGTATATCAGTCTGCGTAGGCCTTTCTTTCAAGTTTGAGGTCTTCACAGTTCTACTTTAAAGAATCGGCCTAACAATCTTGTAATAATATTACATGGCTTCGGGCATCACCATACAATAGGCATCTGTACATCCAGATATAATGTTGCAATCATTTGCTCAACTGAAGTTGTACAATCACCTTCCACTATAATTAGAATTAGAATATCTTATTTGATGGAATCTATTAACTTTACACGTCTTGTTCTTCTTATATCTATTAACAGAAATTTCTGTTGTTCTATTATTTTTTTGTTATAATGCTTGTGGTTGACTTAGGTATGTTTAACGACTTTGCAACCTAATTCAGTTTTTTGTCTTCATTTACTATCATGTTAACAGCTATACCTCTTCTTTTTTTGAAACTATTAACTTGATTTAACTAATTTGTGTAAAATATCAGCGCCGAAGCTTACTCTCAAAGAACACGCGGTTGGATAAGGACAAGTAAAAATAC
The DNA here is from genome assembly GCF_042242105.1 of Pempheris klunzingeri. Classification (NCBI taxonomy): domain Eukaryota; kingdom Metazoa; phylum Chordata; class Actinopteri; order Acropomatiformes; family Pempheridae; genus Pempheris; species Pempheris klunzingeri. Next base: position 21,295 of record NW_027255264.1, on the reverse strand, counting down.
CTTACATGGTGTAATAGAAAAATGTGTTTTAAGATGATTATTTTCGACATACGAAACTTTTATTCGTTAGATTCTCAACCGTTACAACATATTGAGACTTGTGTGTTTAAATTAAATTATTGTACAGATTTATTTTTTTCTTTTATTTATTATATTATAAAAATAAAAATTTTCTGTGCGTAAACAAATTTTTGTCGTTCGAACCTTTGATGCGAAACTCGGTATTGATAAATTTACGAGACCATTTTATATTTTGTGACTGTAATATTCCATTCATATTTACTAATCAACCTTCACAAATACTTATCATCTTATAACAAAAATATTTTCACCCGATTTAGAGTAAGATTTCCACTCTAAAAGACCATGTAAAATCCATCGATCAATTACGATCAATAGTGACATATTACGATTAACAACGATGCAATTAGTGGAGTCTCATTTATTTGGAACTAATTTAGTAAAATAGATATAGAAAAAGTGAATTTTTTAGAAGATAATCACCTTTTTTTGTTATGATATATTAAAAACAAGATGGCAAAATGCGGACCGTTCGTAATTTTCGACTAATCCCGACTATACGCGCAAATTTAAATAATCAGAAAAAATTTAAGTAATACGCAAAAATTTAAATAATACGCAAAAATTTAAATAATACGCAAAAATTTAAATAATACCCGAAAATTTAAATACTAAGCAAAAATTTAAATTCTAAGAAAAAAACTTAAATACTAGAAAAATTTAAATACTAGAAAAATTTAAATAATACGATAAAATGGTAAAATGATTATTTGTATTTTATAAAATTCAGATATTTGTTTCAATAAGTCATCCAATAAATGATTTTGTAACATCTTTTCCTTACTTTTCACTCCATATGAATCTATCCAGATGGCTAGTTAAGGTTGGTCTTTAGACACCAAATTTTCTCTTAACATTCCAAACTGTTTTTATATTTATGTGTAATGGATTTTTTCCGAACGACACACTTTTTGTTTTAAAAATTCCTCTAAAAAATTTGTTTCTGGGTATTTTGGTTTTAGTGGACCATGGTCAAAATAAACTTATTGTATGATTGTTTTAAATTTATAATAAGATTTGCTATTATCATAGATTTTTTTTGTCGTGTTGGATAGACATCTATATAGATGAATCTTTTCGTGCTATACACAAAATTTACAGTCCTAAAAATAGTCGCAACCATGAAGAAAAGACCTTAGTAATGTTCTTCGTTTTTGAATATGAAACAGCAAACTTATCTGAAGAAGTTACAGAGTCAGAGCTCATTTTGTCCTTTTAAAAAGCTTCGTAGTCTTTTATTCTCTATAATCCGGGACCCATACTCCGTCATAAGTGTCCAAGATATTATTATTTTTCAAATATGACGTATTTTTGCATTATCAATAGGATTTACAATTTATTCTTAAATCATATGATTATCATGGTGTTCTTATTAATTTACCTCTTAAGAATATAATACAAGAAGCTGTAAAAAATGTAAATTATTTCAGATTAATTTATACTATGAAAATGTGCCACGAAAGTTAAATTATCTCTGTACTCCTCAAATTATTAGTTAAAATTAATACAATAAATCATAATTTTTCTGTTGTATCTAATACAAAAAATAAATAAAATCATAAAATTTACCAAGTTTTTCATCCAAATTTGGATTTAGGAGCTATCAGATTCGGATTTTTATACACCTAGATATCTATCAGAGCTAGATTGTGAGCTACTACACATAATATTTTAACGAAAGAATTATTAAGTTGGTGAGCCAGCAGAGCAAATCATCGAAAAGAGGTTGCGAAAGACCTGGAAATTCCTAAATCAAACGTGAACGATATCGTTCAAAGGTACTTAGAAACTCTTAGCATACACAAGTATGCCAAAAGTATAAAACAGAGAGTCATTTTTAATGATGAACTTAAAATGATTTTCGATGAAGTTTAATCAATGATGACTGCCTTATAAGTTATAACCCTATGTGCAATTATAAAAAAATAATTGTTAATTATAAAAAAATAATTGTTAATTATAAAAAAATAATTGTTAATTATAAAAAAATAATTGTTAATTATAAAAAAATAATTGTTAATTATAAAAAAATAATTGTTAATTATAAAAAAATAATTGTTAATTATAAAAAAATAATTGTTAATTATAAAAAAATAATTGTTAATTATAAAAAAATAATTGTTAATTATAAAAAATAATTGTTAATTGTAAAAAAATAATTGTTAATTATAAAAAATAATTGTTAATTATAAAAAAATAATTGTTAATTTTAAAAAAAATAATTGTTAATTATAAAAAAATAATTGTTAATTAATTATAAAAAAATAATTGTTAATTATAAAAAAATAATTGTTAATTATAAAAAAATAATTGTTAATTATAAAAAAATAATTGTTAATTATAAAAAAATAATTGTTAATTATAAAAAATAATTGTTAATTATAAAAAATAATTGTTAATTATAAAAAAATAATTGTTAATTATAAATACTACGACTATTTTAAGATAGTTAAAATACATGAATATACCATTCAAAATGATATAACTTATCCCAATTAATCGAAACTCTAATAACGTGAATTTGAAGAGATTTAGATAGACTGAGTGGTATACATAATTTCTCAATCTACTTAGTTATGAGATACTCATTTTTGTAAAATAGCGTCCCTTTTCCATTAATATACTAAGAAATAACGAGAGAATATAGGAGAAACCACTACAAGTGCAACTCTCCAGAATAGTAGAGGTGACAACGTTACCATAATATTGGCGATAAGCGAACAATACTATTCACTGTGAGGCTATTTCTATGCTCAGTTAGTAAGAAATCTTTAAGGCATTTTAAAATAAATTTAGGGAATATCAACATGAAATTTCACCGAGCAAATATTGACTTTTTAGACCTCACAAAAGTTGAAATATATATTTGCCCTGATACTATCCCTTCTTAAATCTGACCAGTCTTCTCTCAGATTTAATTAATTGTGAAAAGAAATGATCCATTAGAAGGAAGAAACGATCTTTTTTCAAAGAATAGACAGTTATGCATCTTAAGTTACATCAGATGAATTAATATAGTGCCTCAGCGTTCAGAACCTTCTTAGGGAATGCTATATGCTATATGCTATATGATGTAGGATATTGAGTGTGATTAGCTCAAAACATTAGTATAAAATAAATTCTATTGATATTTATAAAACACAAAAGCCGAAATTTCTAATTTTATCGTGACTTAATCTGAATTTGAATTTCATGATATCAGGTAGTAACATACATGCTAATAATGGCTCAAGTAACAAAAATTCTTGTTTATTTGGCAATATAAAATCTATATGTGCAAACAATTATCTTATAATATTATGAGTTCCTATAAAGAATTTCTGAAAATAAAATTGATGTCTTATCGTTTGATTTTTTAATGCTTTTTTATGATTCATTAAGCTATACAATTTTTTTTATATTTTTAGGATTAATAATAGTATTATAATATTTATTAAAATTCCATTTTTTAAAAGGAGAATGTAAAAGGTGATTTACCGCCGGCACAAATAGAAACTGAAAATGAAAAAACTGAGATTGACCCTGGAAAATGTAAGCAAATATTTAGACAAAATAACTACTTATTAATAAAAAATTTATAATATATAATATTATTAGGTGGGAAAAACACTTCTTATAGTAGTATAAATATAAATTTACAATATGATCAATAAATAAATTAATAAGGCAACAGAAACTCCAGAAAACTGTCTATTGATGCAAAAAAAATCTTCCAAATTAAAAACATTCCATACTAAAATTGGTAAAAATAATAAAGATCCAAACAAAAATATAAAAAATGTTATTCCACTAACATCTAATAATAAATATTTTTCCATCTAAATATTGACTAGGGATGATTTTAATATGAGGGGACCACTAGCTAAACTTCGTGATGAGAACGCGAAAAATCAAAAAAAGGTAATGTAAGCTGATAATTTTTAAATTAATTATTAACTTTCATATATAACATGGTTGATTATTCATTTTAAATAAATATAAAATAGGTAAAATTCAAGAAGATGTAGTTTTAGGTTTTTGACACAGTAGAAGCACCATCTTCTAAGAAGGTCACACATTTTTAAATACAATTTAAAAATATTGTGTAATATTATATTGTGTAATATTAGGAAACAAAACTTTAAATGATTTTTTTACAATAAATTTCCAAGAGATATAAACAAAAACCAAAATATATTTAATACAATAAACTATGCTGGTAAAATATTTGGTTAAACAAACGTTTTTTCTTCATAATTTTATATAGAAAATTTGATATAATATCAGCCAACTCTAAAGGTATATAATTAATTAATTTTTAATGCTATCAAAGCAAAAGTAAAAATATATATGTTTAATATAAAAACTACAGATGGTAAAAAAGTAAAGTGACAAAGGTGAAGTCAAAATTAAAAAGATTTTTTAAATCATCACCAAATAAGAAAAACATGAATGAAAATAAGGAGATGGCAAGCGATCCGCTTACTGGAGGTACTTATTTTGTATATGGGGTTTTTTAGTTAAAAACTTTATAACCCTTTTTTATGATTGTTTATTTTACATTGTAATTTTATATCTAGTTAGTTATTATATTTTTTTTAAAAAGGTAGTCGTTGCTAAAAATTACTTGACTACAAGAATTTTATATTTTTTTAATTGTTAATCAGTAAGTTAAAAATTTCTAAAAAAAATTTCTAAAAAAATTTAGAAATTAATTTATTTTGAATATATGAGTAATTTATTTAACTATTATTATCTCACCCTTTTGTAATATTAAATACTGTCGATATGACTTTATTTCGTCCTTTTCCTCTTACCTATTTAAGCCCTTAACATACTGTATATTTGAAAAAATTCAGTATTTTATTAAAAGTCAATCAGATAAATTAGTAATCGTAATTTTTTTTGTTATTACATAAATTTAAGCTAATATCTCGAATTTTTAAGAAATTCGAGATTTTTTCTGGAACTATTGTAATGATAGTTTTAGTAATTCATATGTAAATTGAACTATAACAGATAAATTCAATGTCATAATCTTTACCTTGGAGAAGTATTTGTTAAATTCTGGTTGATATAATATTTTTACTATACATAATTATTTTAGGGTAGCACTTATATCGAATTAATGAATTTCCTTTTGCTTAAATATGGAGATTTTTAAACAGTGTTTTTTTTGTAAAAAAGGCGCAAATTATTATAATATAGACAAGAGAACAATAGTTTACAATATATCAGTTGAATTGTGGAAGTGATAGTTCTAGTAGAATAATTGAATGAGAGATACTCAAAATTAGCGTTTTATCATTCGGGTGATTTCGTTCATTTACTATTCAGAAAAATTTTGATAATACATGATTAATATATTGAAAAAATAATTATACAAAGTTGATATTATTTTCTCTTTAACCCTTTCGAGCTTCTTAAAAACCACATTACACCTAGTGTTTTTAGTCTAATAGACTCTATATTAATTTACCTTAAAACGATTAAAAAAATGTTTAAAGTGACTTAAAGTTGTGAAAGATATTCATCGCCAGGAAGCAACTAGAATTCAAGAATATTTGGATTGCGATGACTGCCAAATTTTGCAGAGATGTGAAAAATGTCAGACTAATAAGCAATAACTAATTGTGCTCCCTTAATTTCTTTCCTAGCACTGCTAGATTTTATTTATTTATTTCTATCAATTTATTATGCTAGCTAAGGCTTATACTCATTATTTTTATTTTGCAACAAACTAATTTTATCTAAACTAACTAATAATCTTGTTCATAGATGGGCCACAATATGTATACTTAATAAAATAATCAATTTCTCTCCATGTTGTGTATTTTATAAAAATAGTTCATGGAAAAAAGTACTCCGTTATTTAATTATACATATGAATGTATATTTATTTTTAAAGCATCTTTTAACATTCATAACGTTTATGAAATTTAGATGCTCTCGATAGCTGTTTAAGGCACAATACACACTGCTTTTTTGTAAGAAATTATGGAGCATAAAATACATCTCTTAGTGATAGGATCACTATAAGATTCTAATATGATGACACTAATTCATAAAGGTACTCACTAGCAAACCTGCAAGTTCTTCCAAAAACTTAGACCGCGATATTTTTTTATTAAATATTTCTTTAATATTATTTTATAAATATTTCTTTACATAGATGAAATCCGTTAGTGATACTAATATCAATATTATTTTGTAAAATATAATATTGGTCATCGCTTGATATACCTTTTAACACTAGCAGTTGCATTTTTGTGATAAACAATGTCAGCGCAGCCTGTTGGTGCGATTATTTTAACTATGGCATCAGGCTTCTTTGTAGCGTTATTTTCTGCCATTTTAGTATTAATTGGTGACATCGCTAATAGGATAACTGTTTTTACTTTTTTTGGACGTAAGAAAGAAGCATCTTTTTATTATTAAATAGAAAATAGGAGCTAAAAACATCATGTTTTCGACTTGGCTTAAGAACCTTAGAAATATCTTGCTTACTCTAATAAATAGTTACCATCATTGTTATACCTAAATCATAAATTCGACAGCAGTTTGAAATGAGGTGAAAAAGTTATCGCGCACCATGTCCTCTCGCTTATCTTCAGATATGAAACAGGATCCAAGACTAACTTTACCGATAAATAAGGACCGTTTTTCGTCAAATTTGCTATAATATATTGAGATATATGTATAGTTGGTCATTTTATCACTAAGCAAAAAGAATTTAATGTCCCAAACAGACTATTTAGATGACATATATTGCTTAAAGTGGTATGTACCTTAAAAAACAACTATTTTTTTAAAAGTTGTTAGATCAGCATTTGGAATCATATATTTTGATATAATGTATTTTTACTAATAAATTTTACTGTCTCACACTTGTTATTAATGGGTTCGAAATCATCAAAGTGCAAGACTCTAGCTGTTTTTATAAATCTACGAAAATGCATGAATTTGCGGAATAAATTGCTTCTCTCATTTTCACTCCATAAAATTTTGTATGATTCTAAGTTGGATTTGAAAAGAGCCATATATACAAGAATACTACTATAATAGCATACATTGATCGTATTACACCTTTTTAACAAATTGTTTGTAATAAAATAGCAGAATTTGTTGGTATCAGAAACTCTAGAGTCTTGAAAAATTCATCCCAAAAAAATATTGTAAAAGAATTATTGATTTAAAAATTTTAGAAGTTTCATATGCAATAGCTTTTCTTTACGTTTCTTAGCAGGAATCGAAAGGAAAATAGCATATTGAATCGTGCCAACGATTACACTGAAATCTGACTTACTTTTAGTAAAAGTAAAATTGTCGAAACCATTCGTGATGATTATTGTTATGTCGGTTAACATCGTCAAACATCGGAGGGAAAATTTTGGGATTTTCTTTTAATTATCAGTAGCTTACAATAATATTGACATAATTTTAAAACAAAAAACGCGATGTCATTAAGACCCCAAAGTGCGCTAGGTGTATATATTTGATTCTTTTAAAAGTAAATAAAATAGTGTTTTTATTTTATTTTTAAAGCAACATGTAGAGTTGTAGATAAATCTAGACATTTCTGATGTCTTTATTTTCAAAGCGTGGTTAAGGTCTGTTAGATCTAAGGAGCGCATGAAAGATTAAAATCATTTTGATTTACTCATAGTCACATTTGAACTTCGTGTCTACCTGCTTGTTATTTATTGATACATCGCATAAGAATTGTTTGCTTGAGATTCTTTAAGGCTGTTTTCTTAAGGCAACTACATAAACTAATGTTGATAAAGATGCATAAGTTTGTATTTTGATTAAATATGTATATAAGCTTATGTATTGTATCTTGTAATCTTTAAAGTCAGCACAATGACAAATTGTGATTGCAAGATTTTTAACTGTTTTATATTTATATTTATTTTACAAAACATAGAGTTTTTCTTAGCTATATTAGATATTTAGTTTGATTTCTAAACGATGATATATACATTATTTCAGCACGCAAATGCAATACACTTGTACGCTCTCATTCACGTTAATTGTGTAAATTTTTCTATTTTTACATAAATCAGCTTCAAACAATATCATCGATAAATTTCTAAATTTCATATTTCTGCTTTAAGATTCTGTCCATGAGTGAGAATTATTGAGGACTTAAATGACATTAAATTGTTAATTGAGGATCCAGATAAGGGGTAGAAGTTAAAATGTTTCGTTATGTTTAAGTGTCCAATTCTAAAAGTGAGGGTTCCAATAGCTGCTCACTATTTTATTGCCACATTATATATAAAAGGGACAAACGAGTGATTTATGCCATTAATATTTTAAAGAATACCTCGATATTATTTTTAAAACAGCTTTTAAATAATAATAATTATTATGAATTTTATTTTTATTCAATACAAGTAGGCTAATAAATATTTTTACAAAGTTGAAGTAATTATGAGAGAGTGAAGCTATCTTATCTGTCAGCAATTATCACATGTTAAAAAAGTATATTTTTTATACATTCTGTGTCCTCCAAATTGCTGTTTGATAATATGTCTCTGTTGTATAGGTTTTTAAGCTATATAAAAATATATATAGCTTATTGTTTTTTTAAGTACTAAGACCCTTGATACTCCTTTCGAGTTAAGTTAGATTTTATTTCACATATTCTTGAACATCAGTCAAAATGTAATGGAGTACATCGAATTAAGTGTGCTTAGTATCCGATAGAATACGTACTTATACATTAATTGATGCCGACGCGAATCAGAATTACAACATGAAATGGCTGTCTATCATTTACAAAGTAGTAGTTTAAATAGGTAGCAGAACATTTCAAAATAATTAGTTTCGAATTCAAAGAAGCATAATATCACTACATGTTTGACAATTTGACTTATATTCTTACATTTAGAAGTAAAAATAGTTATAGTATCCACTAAGAAACGCAAAGTTTATTCAAGCTTTAAAAATATTACTAGTAAACGATTCGAGGGAAAAATATTGCAATAAGATTTACATGCTATTTGGTGTCACTGTATATTTACCACACTACAATTTCATATTTTTCTCTAATTAAAAAGAAGTGTTTGTGAGAATTATTTTAATTTATATTTACTTACGTCTATTACTTACTAATTTCCACTACAGAAGTATTTAAATTAGTCGATTTATATATAAAAAGCCGCTTTTAAATTATCGAATAATACCCCTATAGCTCATTTTAAATAATAAAATAGTTCATTTTAAATAAATAAAATAGTTTATTTTAAATAAATAAAATAGTTCATTTTAAATAAATAAAATAGTTCATTTTAAATAAATAAAATAGTTCATTTTAAATAAATAAAATAGTTCATTTTAAATAAATAAAATAGTTCATTTTAATAAATAAAATTCACTCTTAATGAATGATTATAAATTCATTTGTTACATTATAAATCTTTTTAACAAATTTATAAAAAATACATTATTCTATAGAAATAGAGTGTAGATGCGTACAATATTCTTAGACTTTTTCAAAGCAGCGATAAAAACAGATGTGTTTATACTCCAAACTTTTTCATCTATAGGATTTTTGTATACTGAATGCAATTAGTATACAAAATCATATTACACTGTAATTATGAATATACCTGTAACTTTAATTTTTAAAAATTATTAAAATAAATTTTTTTTTATAAATTTGTTGCTTTGTAATACTAAGTTTAACTACAGGAAGAGTAAAATAGGCGATAGCCACAGGTATTGTAATATATTGGTCTTCTGTTCTACTAGAAACTTTTTAATCTATTTTGTTATAAATTATACTTTTTTAGAAGAAATATATTCAATTTTTATGACTTTAGAAATTACCAAGTTATTTTTGAATATTTCTTGTTATTAAAAACCAATAAGGGTCATGCCACTTCTTTTAATAGAAATTTCCGACTTTCTAACTGCCAATAAATGTCACTACACATATAAAGGTTTAAATAGGCATTTTGTTGTTACTCAGTGGGATCGTAATTGTTTGGGTTAGTTATTTATATCGCGCGAAAAAAGACATAAAATAGTAATCTATTATTTGCTAAGCGAGTATTGTTGTAATAGGTAGGTAGTGAGGAGTTAAAAAATTAGAAAAATTAACTCAAAGATACATAATATTGCTTAATGTCAAATAAGTTGACTAATATCCTGAATGCTGGTAAGGAATTTTATCTAGTAGCAATCAGTTAACTTTTACTACTTTTAAAGCTAATTCTTTAATAATTTAGCACCCTAATTATTAAAAAACACTAGAGACTGTAAAAAACTAAAGTCATCTATATACTTGTTCATAGCTTATATTAAGTAAAATAATTCAGTACTAAAGCCAACTAAATTAAATAACAGTACTAGCATGTACTGGGTCGCGTGAAAGTATAATTTTTATAAAAAATTGATAAGCTGTGACTAACTTGATTTGTGGATACCACAATAAAAATAGCAACCTTGTACTGATATGTTTAGTTCAAGATAAACAAGTATGATTAATAATTTATAAAAAACTACGTCCTTTGTACTATTTCTAGGAGTAACACTAAGTTTTTAAAAACAAAATAGAGATACGGCTGATATTGGCAGCAGATTTTAAAGATGCCTTGTGTATCATCCATAAAATTACACTAAAAGAAAAGACACAATCGACAATAAACGTATTTTTCATAGCTGTCGTGTAGCTATATAAGTGCCATATACAATACGTTAAAAAGTCATAAAGAGTCAAGTTGTAGAATATATTTGCATAGATTAGTAATATATGGTAAAAAATGGATTAGTGGTATAGGCTAATACTCGCCGACTGCTTGATCGTTAGTTTAACTCCTATTACCATCCACTTTATTAACGATTCGTGTCCCTTAATAAAAAAAACTTTTAAGTAAACTATAATAATTAGATGTTTCTGTAAAAAATTATAGATCATCTGCATCATTATTAAAATTACTACGTCGTTAAGATGACTTCCATAAATGCAATGCAATGCGAAAGAAATGGATATAGTCAAAAAGGGGCTCAAAAAAGAGCCTTTATACAGTCACACTAACACAGAATAATAACGAAAGTATAGTCAATTACGATAATTGACTACTCTGTGGTGTTAACAGAGTTTTACGAAACAAATCAGAATAACTTCAATTTCATAGCCCAATAAGCTGCGCCATTTTAATTTACATTGTAACTAAAAGAAAAACAATCGTAAACGGAAAACTCGCCGACAGGGAAAACTCGCCGACTCGTGCGCGCGCACGTGTCGGCGAGTTTTCGTGGTTTTTACTGCTGTTTACACACATATATATTCGAAAATGAAAACACAATTTACAAAAAATGCAAAAAATATTTTTTTTAATCCATATTTCAACAATATATGCGGCTATAGCTTCTAAAAAGAATAATTCAAAGTATTTATCATAACTCTGACATATATTCCACAGATTAACCAATTTTTTTGTGTAGTAACTGGTTTTACGTGTAATTGTTTGATTACACATCACATTATTGATTTCTTGCTCAGTTAAACTTTGTTGCTCTTTTAGCTTGTCAGCAAAAGTTACTAATCCAGAGTGATACTGATAAAAGTGTGAATAAAGTGGCGGTGGAATAATTCAGCCTCATTCGATGTGAGATCAACACCAGCCATTATTCTTTCATAAGTATTGCATGAATGTATTTCATATTTATATCTTAAAAAATTCTTTTCAAAATATTCGAACAAAGTTGATAAATTTATGTGATTAAATGTCGACGACTATTCAAATCCAAAATGATATTTTTTGGGAACACAACTAATATTTTTTCTGTAAGTTTAGCAAATACATCCGTATAGCTTGATTCTGACTTATCACTCATCAACACATAAACTAATAAAAATATTTTGCCAAATACATTACCATGGATAGTATATAACTGGTAAAACTCCTTCGGCACAACTTTGAAAGTTCTATCAGCTATCCAAGTATCTTATTCTTCATGCAGCTGATATTTTTATGTGTCGAGAATATTATTATTCTGTTTGATGAAAGGGAACCTGAATCATAGAGGTAGAATGGTTCGTTTCTCAATTCAAAATTTTAAAATAAGTTTGTGTATTTCCAACATTTATTACTATTTTTATCCTCTTCCTTGTAATTCGTAAATCATTATACGTATTTTCTTTTGCAACATGAAAAAGTTCAGTGATATTCTCATTTATTGTGGACTTAGAATAAACTTTATTTGTAGGGTATTGGGTATTTTTAGCCATATTCTTAACTTTATCATTAAGTAAATTGATTTTCGCTTCACCTTCAGATACATCGTGGCTATGAAATCCCCTTTTATTAATTTTCTATATCATATTCAAGGTATGTGTAATTAATCTACCCTTACATTGGCTCACATCACACCTCAATAATTGATTTTCATAATTGATTTATCTTTGTCATAAAAATATCCATAAAACATTATTTTATCTTTTCCACGTTGAGTTTTTAGAATTGTATATTCGTTATTCGTTTTATTACTAGATTGTAGTTTTCTAACCAATACGCTACAAGTGAGCATGCACTTTATGTTCATTTTACGGTACGTTAAAATCTAAAAACGCGTGTATTAATGCTTTTTTGTCTACTAATATGTGTGTAATGGTGCGCGCGCACGAGTCGGCGAGTTTTCCTAGTCGGCGAGTTTTCCTCGTATCACAAATCAGAATAACTTCAATTTCATAGCCCAATAAGCTGTGCCATTTTAATTTACATTGTAACTAAAAGAAAAACAATATAAATGATATTTATATTACTAATGATCATTAAAATTGCTTGCTGTGAATATTTTTTTATAATCTTAGTGAGAAAAATACATTCTAGACGAAATAAGATAGATATAATTGACTAATATGTAGTAATAAGAGGATGACAACATTATTAAAAAATATTCGACACTAATAGGTATTAAGTTTCTGGATATTGTGTAGAAAAGAAATATAATTTATATAGTAGTTACTTTTCTAAATATAGCTAAATTACATTAGATATAATGAGAAAAAATCAAGAAAAATTTTATTAGAAAATCATGTGTGTAGAGTGAACTAAAAAATAAAATAAAATTCCCACCATACAAATATTCTATAACTTACTTTTTAAATTCAAAAAGCTACAACACATTGTAATTCAAGCAAAGTCCTGTTTTATTTTGTTGTAATTAAATGCTTCAAAGTTCGCAAAAAATGTTCTTTTTAAGTCTGTCTTTTGACAATAACGGCTAAAATTTAGCGCAGAACGAAACACTGCGCAGAAAATATAAATACGCAACATGAAAAAAATTAAGATGTAAAGTACATGTAAAACAAGGGTTTGTCAATATAGTGGGATAAAATAAATATATTGTTAAAATATTTTATACGTAGGCCGCTGACTAAATGATTATACATAAAAAGTTGTCTATGTGATAGGGGTATTTATTCAATGAATCCGATACCACGTGATTAGGGATTTGTACAGCATCATAATAAAGAAAAATTACTACTAATAAAATAATTTTATTTTCTTCATGTATATCCACCATTAAGGCAATATTAAATACTATCGAAGTTTTTTAAACGAGGAGATTATCAGCTTACTATGAAAAACTAGTGCTTCGTTTCGATAATTTGATGGATTTAATGAAGTTAAATTTAAATTTTACTTCATTAAGTAATGTTATATACTTTTATGAATTTATATAACAAGACGAAATTATCAGAATGATTTTTAAAGTAAGTATTATAATATCGAACATTATGGTAAATTATTGACAATTTCTAGTGTAATTTATTATTCTCTACCTTCGTATAGATTTCTTCTCAAAAGTCATCTAATGTTTTAAAAAATTAAAAAAAAAGATGTATATTTTATTGCAAAACAATATAAATTATGAAATATAAATTTATATTTTATTGCAAAACAATATAAATTATGAAATATAAATTTATATAAGCTCACGAAGCATTGTTAGATAAGTCAAATCTAGAAAATAACTCAATAGGACTACTCCTTAAGACATATTTTGATTATGCTAGAAAGAGAGATTGACATAATTTTGAAACTTTTGTTAATTAAATTTGAAAATTACGTCTATAAAAATCTAAAATAGGTATCTTTTTTGATTCTAAGGATAATTAGGTCTAATTAAAATTAGAAAGCTATTAATGTAATATTGTTGACATTATGCTAGTTAAAATCTTTTATTGTACAGTTTTACTAAAAATGACATATTCTTCAATAAAAATAACTTGAATTATTTCATTCTTCATAAAAGTAATTTTATAATTTTTAGTAACATAACTTTTTTCTATTTGTAATATTGAAAAAATACTTCATTTGTAGTATTGAAAAATACTTAGTAATGTATGGATCTTATATAAGAATGAAGCAACTAAAAATTTTATGTAGTGAATGATAAATTTACAAATTAATTCAAATGTGCATTATTAGTTTTTTACATTGTAAAAACTACTTGGCAAATAATTCGTAATTTTCGCGCGCATATTTATAAAGGAAGACCTACAACAATAATATTACCATATTTTTCCTCTTTATTTATTACTTGAATAGTATAGTATCTAAAAAAATACATTTGGCTGAGAGTACACCACCGTGAAATCCCTATATTAGTGATAAGTTTAATTTAAAAAAGCTAATTTCCACATAAAATTAAAATGGGAGTAAGTCTACTTTATAAAAAATTCTAGTCATTTTATCAATGTAAAAACATCTATTGTCAATTTAATTTACATTAAAATTATTTTAGAAAAACAATAATGAAAATTTTTTATCAATTAATTTGACATATAGAAATTATTTAAATTTCCAACCCCCCTTTTAATAACCTAGAAATAGACTTTGTATTATACAAAATCTATAAGCTATTATATAAAAATAATTTTAATACTTTAAGAAATAAGGTAATGATTTATAAAGTCTAATATGCTGTATTTTTATAGTTGAGATAAGTCTTAATGAAGGAAACTCTTTAGAAGCCAAAAAAGTGTCTTCTAAAAAAAATAAAAAACTTGGTAAACCAGAACCCGCTAAGTATCATAAAATAACAACCGATATTGAGCTTGAAAATGTATCCACCACTCAAGGTTACACACAAATATATATCATTGTGTAATGTTATTGCTTACTTATAGAGGTAAAAGAATCAAAAAATCATTTGGTAGATTTTAGAAAAAAATTAAATCATTAATTTATTACATAAATATTTGATGTTATTTTTCATATCCACTGATAGGTTTCAAAAAAAAATAATTCAAAAAAAAACAATTCAAAAAAAAATAATTCAAAAATAAATGATGGAAAAAAAAATAATGCCAAAAAAAATAAAAATGGAGTATATTCAATGAATAAATCAGGCCAAAACTCCTTTGATCAAATGATTGATGATAATCATCAATCTCAAAAAATAATGGATGATATTAGTGAAAAAAATCGACATCCTTATACTTTTAATGTAAAAAATTCTGATGATGAAGATGATAAAGTATATAAATAAATACGTAAATTTTTTTCTATAATAAAAATGTCATATACTGTTAAAGTTGACATCAAACAATATTAAATTAAAAGTTTCTCCTACCCTTATGTCTAGTGCTCCATTTATTATTCAGTAAAAAGTAATATCCTTTCCTCTTCAACAAAAATAATATTATAAATCTGAAGTCATCTGCATGCATTCATCAATTCGTAAAGTTAACCCACATTTTTTATAAATATTTGGCTGGTACATGGTTGAATCGATCACATATATATAAACTTATTAGTTATCACTGTTTCTACATAATTTTTTTATTAATTTATGTTATTGTATAAAATATCTTTGAGTAATTTTATATGACAATGAGTACAAGATAGTTTCATTCTAATAAGATATTTAACCCTCTAACGATCAGAAAAACAGTACCCTACTAACTTTTTATTATATAAAAGAAAGTAAATTCATTCTTTTTTATTATATAAAAAAAAGTAAATTCATTCTTTTTTATTATATAAAAAAAGTAAATTCATTAATTAGGGATTAAGTATTACTGAATTTTAACGTGAAAAACTATAGAAATTGTGAAACAATTATAAAAGTTAATCTGTGCAATAATCCTGTTTATGCAAATCAATAATCCTATTTATGCACGCCAATAATCCTATTTATGCACATTCTCGTTACATATAATCGCGTAAGAAGTGTTTGCTTTAAATAAAATATCTACACTTTCTAGAAGAAAAATGTAAATAATAAATATTTTTGTATGTAAATTTATAACAGATTTTTGAAGCTTCAACTAGACAGTAAAACTTGAGAAAAATTTGACACCATTTTGATGTTTCTTTCACAAAAATGGCAGCGTGCTGACTTTCCATTGAAATTTGATATTTTACTTGGAATTACACATTTCTTTGATCTCTTCTTAATTGTCTTGGTTAAATTTCGATCTAAAAGTTGGCTTTAAAGTTTCGCCGACATTTCTTTTAAGAAGGATCTTCTTGACTTTTTATCATCTTTAAATATATCTCTGAATAATGAAAACGCATTAATTAGAGATAGGTCAGTCATATTATAAATCAAAATCAGAGGCCATCTCCTAGCAAAACTGCGCGTGTAAAATAATACCAACATTCTATCGACATTATAAACTCCACCTCATCTTTAGCTTGGCTACAGTGCATTATTACTTGCGGTCTGAACTTTGATGATTCATCTGTTATTAGTAGTTCCAGTTGATAATAGTATGACAGCTTGAGATTTTTCAAAAGTATATGATGGCATAATATACTTATATGAAAAATATATGATACTATATACTTTTATGAAAAATATATGATACTATATATTTTTATGAAAAATATGATACTACTGTACAATGGTCTTTTTGTGGAAGGTAAAATGCAAGGAGGTACTTTTTTTTCTTTTCTACGTAAAGTTCCTAAGAATGTTACCTTTTTTCAAGTGAAAAGGATGTAAAAAAGTTGTCGGCCACAATATTTATACCAGAGTGGAATAATGGAGTTGATAGTGAAAGAACGACGCTTTCGCCGAAATTATTTTTACAAAGGTATACCATTCTATTTGAAATATAGTTGGCAATAGGATCCACGAACAGAAAGAATTTTAGGCCGTACTTCGCAGGCTTTATTAGTATATATTGACGAAAGGGGCATCTTCCTCTAAATGATACCACTTGTTCATCTATCGTAACATCTTGATTTGGAGAAAAAATCTAGACAAAATATCAAGCCATTCATCCCATATCTCCCAGATAAGGTAAAACTTATCTTCTCTATTGCGTTGAAATCATCAAAATGAAGGGCCCTTGTAATTTGTTTAAATTGACGATGCGAAAATAACCTTCTATAGATTTCTTTATTTTCATTAACACTAAAAAGCTCTATATTCAATATCATCCCACTCATCTTTGAAATTATGTTTTCTAAAGATATTTGTATAAGCTATAATTTTGCTAAAAATCTCATATGTAAAAAAAATGAAATTAAGAATGAAGTGATTATTTTAAAGAATAAAAAGTGGCACCACCAGCTGAATTCAAATTATTTTCGACGCAAGTTTTAGTTGTAAGTGGCTTTAATGTACTCCAGATAATTCAGTTTTTACATTTTAAGATATTTTCATTTACTTAAACGTCTACCTCTTCATCAGATACATAACTTTCATCGGTAATTTGGTCTTCAAATTCACTTCCGGAAGAGCTAAAATCATAACTAAAGCCGCTAGTGAGACTCAACAAATTAAATACTTATTGCACATGCGCTTTACATTATTTACTTGTTTTTATAAAGATTTTCTGCAAAATAACTCGTTAGATATTATTGAAACTTCGTTATTGAGTTAATTTAAATTAATTTTATAATTAAAAGAAAGTGGGGTAAAATTGACCATAAAAACGTTAGAAGATAATCTTCAAATAAAAATCTCGATACTTATATATTTATCATATTAAATTATAGAAAATTTAATATGAAGTATATGAATAACTATGATATGGAATAATTCAAAAAATGGGAAAATAAGATATGCCAAATACAAAATCGTTAGATTTTAAACGTCTGTTACAAAACCACAGTAATTAATAATATAACTTAATACTTCTTTTGATAGTAATAAAATGATATTGGCAGCTGCTTTTTCAGAATATATTTTTGCTGAGTAAAAACTAAATAATTTTTCTTTAATTTGAAAATTTATGATAAACTCAAAGTATTGAGTATCAGAAGAATTCAGTGTAAATTTGTAATTATTTATAAGCTAAAATCCAAAAATATCGTAACAATAACAAATCAGTAGAATGGTAAATGTATAGAAAAAATAATATACTATTTATAAAAGTACTACATTTTGTGATTATGATTAATTTACAAACTCTTATTTGGGTCAGTATAATAATAATTTGTTTATTGTATAAACTGCTATTTATAAAATATCCATGTATTTATTTTATATATGAGATGAGGTATACATAGTTGTTTATTATATAAATATAAAAAATGAATTTTGTCTATACACATAAATATGATTTTAGTAGAATTTTTGCTACTGTTTCCATCCAAGGAGCAGTTGAAATCCCTTGAAGGTTTTCAGTGATAAAATATATCAACATTGGCATGTAATGAGTTACAAGCTTTCTATATATATATATATATGTAATAAATTACAAGCTTTCTATATATATGATTTTCATACATATAGACAAATGTTAGCTTATATAAGTGAGACAATTATTGTTATGTATGACTACGCATACATTAATAACTAATTAATTATTAGCAAATAGTAGACGGGTGCTCGAGAGCAATCGGGGACGATCGTGTTATTGTTTTGTAGATGAACGTGTTATTGATTGCGAATATATAAAAACATTACAATTATCTCATTTATTCTATGCGCAAAATTATCTTATTTATTCTATGCGCAAAATTATCTTATTTATTCTATGCGCAAAATTATCTCATTTATTCTATGCGCAAAATTATCTTATTTATTCTATGCGCAAAATTATCTTATTTATTCTATGCGCAAAATTATCTTATGGAACTCTTGAACTCACGCAGGATTCTTTTTTGACTATATATTCATAAAGAAATTTTGTGTTATAGCCATAAATAAATATATTGTATAAATTTAAGCAACTTTTTTCAAAACAGTGGACAGATGGCTCAGTGGTGTAGGCTAGTGCTCGTGACCAGCATGTAAATATCCGACCTGTCGTAATGATTAAAACTAAGATAATGAGAGCAATATGGTAATTGCATGCTTCTGTAAAAAGTTTTAGATCTTGCTGGTAGTAGGAATCCTGATGAGAAGGTGAATTTTTCGAGTGCTGATGCACTTAAGATATCTCTATAAATTACTACCTCGTTAAAGTGGCCATCACAGAGACAACGTCCGAGAAATTGATAGAATAGGAGTAATAATTAGGTCAAAAAGATGATGTTCTCCAATATTACTTGAGAATAATAAGTTGGAGTTTTGTGGTGGTGTGTAAATTCTGTTGATTAATTCCGTTGTAATGCCGAAAGCGAGTCTAAGTAACTTAAACTTCACAACGCAATAAGATTTGACGACTATTTTACGTTATAACTAAAGAAAATTACAAAACACCGGTTTACTATATGATAGCATGAGTGCCTAATTTAACATTCTCCTCACTCATGCTTTGCGATACGCTATTTACACTCTAGTCAGTAATAGTTTTAACATTATTTTAATCTCAAGATAGCAGACGTGATACTTCAATACTGTAGTGATCTGTACCTAATGAACATAATTTACGATAGTGTTATGTAATTACTAAAGTGATAGTAAAAATTTCGGAGGGAAAGTAGAAGATGGATAAAATCAGACTTTCGAGGCCTTGTTTACAAGTTGAGGCTAATTCTAATTGACTAAAAAATTATCTATGTCACGCCTATATAATTAAAAATTGAAAAAATTTCAGACAACCCATGGTTTCTTCACGTCATATTACTACTTGTTTATTGTATTGCACATATTATTTTTTGTGAACTGAAAGGTACATTCTCATAATTATATATTCTTAGATAATTACAACATTATCGAATCTAATCCTATTTATTATTATATAAAATTCATAATTATATCCGAGTATGTAAGATTCGCCATCTTTTATCATCTGTTGATACAATTGGCCCATTATTGAATCATAAATTTTAGAAAAATGCGTTAAGAACAAATAAATAAGAATAGTAGCTTTTAAAGACAATTAGAAAAACAATTTGCATAACTTCTCTCGATTATATAGCAAATATGATTTACCATACAGTATTGTTTGTGATACCGATAGTTTGTTTTAATTGGGAAAATAATAGAAAAAATAATAATAAGTTTAATTTAAATGCTTATTTTCGTTTAGAGTAATGAAATTAACACAAAAAAATTAATACCATGGAATTTTCAACACAGTTTGAAAAAAAAGTGCGTAAGATCCATTTTTTTACACAAAAAATACGATAGATAGCTAACGCAGAGAGAATAGAATATATAAATTATAAAAACTAGCCAGATGTTAATATAGAAAAATAGTTCAAGTAACTAATTGACATCAGTCAATGATTTATCTCGTAGAAGAGGTAGATCTATTAGATCAACAGTTATCTCTCCGCACATAATACATTGTTTAGTTACATCACTGTCGAAATTCTATAATCAAAAATAATATAGAGAATATATATTTTTATAATCAAAAATAATATAGAGAATATATATTTTTATAATCAAAAATAATATAGAGAATATATATTTTTATAATCAAAAATAATATAGAGAATATATATTTTTATAATCAAAAATAATATAGAGAATATATATTTTTAAAAAACATCATGGTACCCTTTTAGCTGTAGAATTAACCAAACTAGTAGGTCCTCGGGTATTTTTCAGCGAGGGATTACTGGTCATGTATAGACGTCTAAACTTAGTAAGCAATTCATCAAAAGACCTATAAATATTATTATCAGATAGTATAATTATGGAAGAATATTTGTACTCTTCATTCTAAATTTATATTAATTAGATACATTTACGTTAATTTTTTAAATTTACCACAGTTGATGCTAAATTCTTGGGGGATTTATCCTTAGGACCATTTTCGGCGGGTATATCATCAGCAGTTGCTGTTAGAAAAATAAGTCTACTTAGGGATTTTTTGATAACAGCTCTTTATAGAGAAATGGTTAAAAAAAAAATATAA
>NW_027255263.1:0-27721 GCF_042242105.1 Pempheris klunzingeri | reverse complement strand
GCTGCCAGTTGTTTGCTGGCCGATTTACCACATTAAAAGTGATCAATATCTGTTTTCCAACGGGTCTGGAGGTGGATCAGGCAAAAAAGAGGCAGTTTGGTGTCAGGCTCCAAAAACGGGAATTTCCTTGACCCCGGGGTCATCGTTTTTTTTCACTCCCCTCCTCCACTCTTTTGGCTGCCAGTTGTTTGCTGGCCGATTTACCACATTAAAAGTGATCAATATCTGTTTTTCCAACGGGTCTGGAGGTGGATCAGGCAAAAAAGAGGCAGTTTGGTGTCGGCTCCAAAAACGGGAATTTCCTTGACCCCGGGGTCATCGTTTTTTTTCACTCCCCTCCACTCTTTTGGCTGCCAGTTGTTTGCTGGCCGATTTACCACATTAAAAGTGATCAATATCTGTTTTCCAACGGGTCTGGAGGTGGATCAGGCAAAAAAGAGGCAGTTTGGTGTCGGCTCCAAAAACGGGAATTTCCTTGACCCCGGGGTCATCGTTTTTTTTCACTCCCTCCACTCTTTTGGCTGCCAGTTGTTTGCTGGCCGATTTACCACATTAAAAGTGATCAATATCTGTTTTCCAACGGGTCTGGAGGTGGATCAGGCAAAAAAGAGGCAGTTTGGTGTCGGCTCCAAAAACGGGAATTTCCTTGACCCCGGGGTCATCGTTTTTTTCACTCCCCTCCTCCACTCTTTTGGCTGCCAGTTGTTTGCTGGCCGATTTACCACATTAAAAGTGATCAATATCTGTTTTCCAACGGGTCTGGAGGTGGATCAGGCAAAAAAGAGGCAGTTTGGTGTCGGCTCCAAAAACGGGAATTTCCTTGACCCCGGGGTCATCGTTTTTTTTCACTCCCCTCCTCCACTCTTTTGGCTGCCAGTTGTTTGCTGGCCGATTTACCACATTAAAAGTGATCAATATCTGTTTTCCAACGGGTCTGGAGGTGGATCAGGCAAAAAAGAGGCAGTTTGGTGTCGGCTCCAAAAACGGGAATTTCCTTGACCCCGGGGTCATCGTTTTTTTTCACTCCCTCCTCCACTCTTTTGGCTGCCAGTTGTTTGCTGGCCGATTTACCACATTAAAAGTGATCAATATCTGTTTTCCAACGGGTCTGGAGGTGGATCAGGCAAAAAAGAGGCAGTTTGGTGTCGGCTCCAAAAACGGGAATTTCCTTGACCCCGGGGTCATCGTTTTTTTTCACTCCACTGTTTTGGCTGCCAGTTGTTTGCTGGCCGATTTACCACATTAAAAGTGATCAATATCTGTTTTCCAAGGGGTCTGGAGGTGGATCAGGCAAAAAGAGGCAGTTTGGTGTCGGCTCCAAAAACGGGAATTTCCTTGACCCCGGGGTCATCTTTTTTTTCACTCCACTGTTTTGGCTGCCAGTTGTTTGCTGGCCGATTTACCACATTAAAAGTGATCAATATCTGTTTTCCAACGGGTCTGGAGGTGGATCAGGCAAAAAAGAGGCAGTTTGGTGTCGGCTCCAAAAACGGGAATTTCCTTGACCCCGGGGTCATCGTTTTTTTTCACTCCCCTCCTCCACTCTTTTGGCTGCCAGTTGTTTGCTGGCCGATTTACCACATTAAAAGTGATCAATATCTGTTTTCCAACGGGTCTGGAGGTGGATCAGGCAAAAAAGAGGCAGTTTGGTGTCGGCTCCAAAAACGGGAATTTCCTTGACCCCGGGGTCATCGTTTTTTTTCACTCCCCTCCTCCACTCTTTTGGCTGCCAGTTGTTTGCTGGCCGATTTACCACATTAAAAGTGATCAATATCTGTTTTCCAACGGGTCTGGAGGTGGATCAGGCAAAAAAGAGGCAGTTTGGTGTCGGCTCCAAAAACGGGAATTTCCTTGACCCCGGGGTCATCGTTTTTTTTCACTCCCCTCCTCCACTCTTTTGGCTGCCAGTTGTTTGCTGGCCGATTTACCACATTAAAAGTGATCAATATCTGTTTTCCAACGGGTCTGGAGGTGGATCAGGCAAAAAAGAGGCAGTTTGGTGTCGGCTCCAAAAACGGGAATTTCCTTGACCCCGGGGTCATCGTTTTTTTTCACTCCCCTCCTCCACTCTTTTGGCTGCCAGTTGTTTGCTGGCCGATTTACCACATTAAAAGTGATCAATATCTGTTTTCCAACGGGTCTGGAGGTGGATCAGGCAAAAAAGAGGCAGTTTGGTGTCGGCTCCAAAAACGGGAATTTCCTTGACCCCGGGGTCATCGTTTTTTTTCACTCCCCTCCTCCACTCTTTTGGCTGCCAGTTGTTTGCTGGCCGATTTACCACATTAAAAGTGATCAATATCTGTTTTCCAACGGGTCTGGAGGTGGATCAGGCAAAAAAGAGGCAGTTTGGTGTCGGCTCCAAAAACGGGAATTTCCTTGACCCCGGGGTCATCGTTTTTTTTCACTCCCTCCTCCACTCTTTTGGCTGCCAGTTGTTTGCTGGCCGATTTACCACATTAAAAGTGATCAATATCTGTTTTCCAACGGTCTGGAGGTGGATCAGGCAAAAAAGAGGCAGTTTGGTGTCGGCTCCAAAAACGGGAATTTCCTTGACCCCGGGGTCATCGTTTTTTTTCACTCCACTGTTATGGCTGCCAGTTGTTTGCTGGCCGATTTACCACATTAAAAGTGATCAATATCTGTTTTCCAACGGGTCTGGAGGTGGATCAGGCAAAAAAGAGGCAGTTTGGTGTCGGCTCCAAAAACGGGAATTTCCTTGACCCCGGGGTCATCGTTTTTTTTCACTCCACTGTTTTGGCTGCCAGTTGTTTGCTGGCCGATTTACCACATTAAAAGTGATCAATATCTGTTTTCCAACGGGTCTGGAGGTGGATCAGGCAAAAAAGAGGCAGTTTGGTGTCGGCTCCAAAAACGGGAATTTCCTTGACCCCGGGGTCATCGTTTTTTTTCACTCCACTGTTTTGGCTGCCAGTTGTTTGCTGGCCGATTTACCACATTAAAAGTGATCAATATCTGTTTTCCAACGGGTCTGGAGGTGGATCAGGCAAAAAAGAGGCAGTTTGGTGTCAGCTCCAAAAACGGGAATTTCCTTGACCCCGGGGTCATCGTTTTTTTTCACTCCCCTCCTCCACTCTTTTGGCTGCCAGTTGTTTGCTGGCCGATTTACCACATTAAAAGTGATCAATATCTGTTTTCCAACGGGTCTGGAGGTGGATCAGGCAAAAAAGAGGCAGTTTGGTGTCGGCTCCAAAAACGGGAATTTCCTTGACCCCGGGGTCATCGTTTTTTTTCACTCCACTGTTTTGGCTGCCAGTTGTTTGCTGGCCGATTTACCACATTAAAAGTGATCAATATCTGTTTTCCAACGGGTCTGGAGGTGGATCAGGCAAAAAAGAGGCAGTTTGGTGTCGGCTCCAAAAACGGGAATTTCCTTGACCCCGGGGTCATCGTTTTTTTTCACTCCACTGTTTTGGCTGCCAGTTGTTTGCTGGCCGATTTACCACATTAAAAGTGATCAATATCTGTTTTCCAACGGGTCTGGAGGTGGATCAGGCAAAAAAGAGGCAGTTTGGTGTCGGCTCCAAAAACGGGAATTTCCTTGACCCCGGGGTCATCGTTTTTTTTTCACTCCCCTCCTCCACTCTTTTGGCTGCCAGTTGTTTGCTGGCCGATTTACCACATTAAAAGTGATCAATATCTGTTTTCCAACGGGTCTGGAGGTGGATCAGGCAAAAAAGAGGCAGTTTGGTGTCGGCTCCAAAAACGGGAATTTCCTTGACCCCGGGGTCATCGTTTTTTTTCACTCCCCTCCTCCACTCTTTTGGCTGCCAGTTGTTTGCTGGCCGATTTACCACATTAAAAGTGATCAATATCTGTTTTCCAACGGGTCTGGAGGTGGATCAGGCAAAAAAGAGGCAGTTTGGTGTCGGCTCCAAAAACGGGAATTTCCTTGACCCCGGGGTCATCGTTTTTTTTCACTCCCCTCCTCCACTGTTTTGGCTGCCAGTTGTTTGCTGGCCGATTTACCACATTAAAAGTGATCAATATCTGTTTTCCAACGGGTCTGGAGGTGGATCAGGCAAAAAAGAGGCAGTTTGGTGTCGGCTCCAAAAACGGGAATTTCCTTGACCCCGGGGTCATCGTTTTTTTTCACTCCACTGTTTTGGCTGCCAGTTGTTTGCTGGCCGATTTACCACATTAAAAGTGATCAATATCTGTTTTCCAACGGGTCTGGAGGTGGATCAGGCAAAAAAGAGGCAGTTTGGTGTCAGCTCCAAAAACGGGAATTTCCTTGACCCCGGGGTCATCGTTTTTTTTCACTCCACTGTTTTGGCTGCCAGTTGTTTGCTGGCCGATTTACCACATTAAAAGTGATCAATATCTGTTTTCCAACGGGTCTGGAGGTGGATCAGGCAAAAAAGAGGCAGTTTGGTGTCGGCTCCAAAAACGGGAATTTCCTTGACCCCGGGGTCATCGTTTTTTTTCACTCCCCTCCTCCACTCTTTTGGCTGCCAGTTGTTTGCTGGCCGATTTACCACATTAAAAGTGATCAATATCTGTTTTCCAACGGGTCTGGAGGTGGATCAGGCAAAACAGAGGCAGTTTGGTGTCGGCTCCAAAAACGGGAATTTCCTTGACCCCGGGGTCATCGTTTTTTTTCACTCCCCTCCTCCACTCTTTTGGCTGCCAGTTGTTTGCTGGCCGATTTACCACATTAAAAGTGATCAATATCTGTTTTCCAACGGGTCTGGAGGTGGATCAGGCAAAAAAGAGGCAGTTTGGTGTCGGCTCCAAAAACGGGAATTTCCTTGACCCCGGGGTCATCGTTTTTTTTCACTCCACTCTTTTGGCTGCCAGTTGTTTGCTGGCCGATTTACCACATTAAAAGTGATCAATATCTGTTTTCCAAGGGGTCTGGAGGTGGATCAGGCAAAAAAGAGGCAGTTTGGTGTCGGCTCCAAAAACGGGAATTTCCTTGACCCCGGGGTCATCGTTTTTTTTCACTCCACTGTTTTGGCTGCCAGTTGTTTGCTGGCCGATTTACCACATTAAAAGTGATCAATATCTGTTTTCCAACGGGTCTGGAGGTGGATCAGGCAAAAAAGAGGCAGTTTGGTGTCGGCTCCAAAAACGGGAATTTCCTTGACCCCGGGGTCATCGTTTTTTTTCACTCCCCTCCTCCACTCTTTTGGCTGCCAGTTGTTTGCTGGCCGATTTACCACATTAAAAGTGATCAATATCTGTTTTCCAACGGGTCTGGAGGTGGATCAGGCAAAAAAGAGGCAGTTTGGTGTCGGCTCCAAAAACGGGAATTTCCTTGACCCCGGGGTCATCGTTTTTTTTCACTCCCCTCCTCCACTCTTTTGGCTGCCAGTTGTTTGCTGGCCGATTTACCACATTAAAAGTGATCAATATCTGTTTTCCAACGGGTCTGGAGGTGGATCAGGCAAAAAAGAGGCAGTTTGGTGTCGGCTCCAAAAACGGGAATTTCCTTGACCCCGGGGTCATCGTTTTTTTTCACTCCCCTCCTCCACTCTTTTGGCTGCCAGTTGTTTGCTGGCCGATTTACCACATTAAAAGTGATCAATATCTGTTTTCCAACGGGTCTGGAGGTGGATCAGGCAAAAAAGAGGCAGTTTGGTGTCGGCTCCAAAAACGGGAATTTCCTTGACCCCGGGGTCATCGTTTTTTTTCACTCCCCTCCTCCACTCTTTTGGCTGCCAGTTGTTTGCTGGCCGATTTACCACATTAAAAGTGATCAATATCTGTTTTCCAACGGGTCTGGAGGTGGATCAGGCAAAAAAGAGGCAGTTTGGTGTCGGCTCCAAAAACGGGAATTTCCTTGACCCCGGGGTCATCGTTTTTTTTCACTCCCCTCCTCCACTCTTTTGGCTGCCAGTTGTTTGCTGGCCGATTTACCACATTAAAAGTGATCAATATCTGTTTTCCAACGGGTCTGGAGGTGGATCAGGCAAAAAAGAGGCAGTTTGGTGTCGGCTCCAAAAACGGGAATTTCCTTGACCCCGGGGTCATCGTTTTTTTTCACTCCCCTCCTCCACTCTTTTGGCTGCCAGTTGTTTGCTGGCCGATTTACCACATTAAAAGTGATCAATATCTGTTTTCCAACGGGTCTGGAGGTGGATCAGGCAAAAAAGAGGCAGTTTGGTGTCGGCTCCAAAAACGGGAATTTCCTTGACCCCGGGGTCATCGTTTTTTTTCACTCCCCTCCTCCACTCTTTTGGCTGCCAGTTGTTTGCTGGCCGATTTACCACATTAAAAGTGATCAATATCTGTTTTCCAACGGGTCTGGAGGTGGATCAGGCAAAAAAGAGGCAGTTTGGTGTCAGCTCCAAAAACGGGAATTTCCTTGACCCCGGGGTCATCGTTTTTTTTCACTCCCCTCCTCCACTCTTTTGGCTGCCAGTTGTTTGCTGGCCGATTTACCACATTAAAAGTGATCAATATCTGTTTTCCAACGGGTCTGGAGGTGGATCAGGCAAAAAAGAGGCAGTTTGGTGTCGGCTCCAAAAACGGGAATTTCCTTGACCCCGGGGTCATCGTTTTTTTTCACTCCACTGTTTTGGCTGCCAGTTGTTTGCTGGCCGATTTACCACATTAAAAGTGATCAATATCTGTTTTCCAACGGGTCTGGAGGTGGATCAGGCAAAAAAGAGGCAGTTTGGTGTCGGCTCCAAAAACGGGAATTTCCTTGACCCCGGGGTCATCGTTTTTTTTCACTCCACTGTTTTGGCTGCCAGTTGTTTGCTGGCCGATTTACCACATTAAAAGTGATCAATATCTGTTTTCCAACGGGTCTGGAGGTGGATCAGGCAAAAAAGAGGCAGTTTGGTGTCAGCTCCAAAAACGGGAATTTCCTTGACCCCGGGGTCATCGTTTTTTTTCACTCCCCTCCTCCACTCTTTTGGCTGCCAGTTGTTTGCTGGCCGATTTACCACATTAAAAGTGATCAATATCTGTTTTCCAACGGGTCTGGAGGTGGATCAGGCAAAAAAGAGGCAGTTTGGTGTCGGCTCCAAAAACGGGAATTTCCTTGACCCCGGGGTCATCGTTTTTTTTCACTCCACTGTTTTGGCTGCCAGTTGTTTGCTGGCCGATTTACCACATTAAAAGTGATCAATATCTGTTTTCCAACGGGTCTGGAGGTGGATCAGGCAAAAAAGAGGCAGTTTGGTGTCGGCTCCAAAAACGGGAATTTCCTTGACCCCGGGGTCATCGTTTTTTTTCACTCCACTGTTTTGGCTGCCAGTTGTTTGCTGGCCGATTTACCACATTAAAAGTGATCAATATCTGTTTTCCAACGGGTCTGGAGGTGGATCAGGCAAAAAAGAGGCAGTTTGGTGTCGGCTCCAAAAACGGGAATTTCCTTGACCCCGGGGTCATCGTTTTTTTTCACTCCCCTCCTCCACTCTTTTGGCTGCCAGTTGTTTGCTGGCCGATTTACCACATTAAAAGTGATCAATATCTGTTTTCCAACGGGTCTGGAGGTGGATCAGGCAAAAAAGAGGCAGTTTGGTGTCGGCTCCAAAAACGGGAATTTCCTTGACCCCGGGGTCATCGTTTTTTTTCACTCCCCTCCTCCACTCTTTTGGCTGCCAGTTGTTTGCTGGCCGATTTACCACATTAAAAGTGATCAATATCTGTTTTCCAACGGGTCTGGAGGTGGATCAGGCAAAAAAGAGGCAGTTTGGTGTCGGCTCCAAAAACGGGAATTTCCTTGACCCCGGGGTCATCGTTTTTTTTCACTCCCCTCCTCCACTGTTTTGGCTGCCAGTTGTTTGCTGGCCGATTTACCACATTAAAAGTGATCAATATCTGTTTTCCAACGGGTCTGGAGGTGGATCAGGCAAAAAAGAGGCAGTTTGGTGTCGGCTCCAAAAACGGGAATTTCCTTGACCCCGGGGTCATCGTTTTTTTTCACTCCACTGTTTTGGCTGCCAGTTGTTTGCTGGCCGATTTACCACATTAAAAGTGATCAATATCTGTTTTCCAACGGGTCTGGAGGTGGATCAGGCAAAAAAGAGGCAGTTTGGTGTCAGCTCCAAAAACGGGAATTTCCTTGACCCCGGGGTCATCGTTTTTTTTCACTCCACTGTTTTGGCTGCCAGTTGTTTGCTGGCCGATTTACCACATTAAAAGTGATCAATATCTGTTTTCCAACGGGTCTGGAGGTGGATCAGGCAAAAAAGAGGCAGTTTGGTGTCGGCTCCAAAAACGGGAATTTCCTTGACCCCGGGGTCATCGTTTTTTTTCACTCCCCTCCTCCACTCTTTTGGCTGCCAGTTGTTTGCTGGCCGATTTACCACATTAAAAGTGATCAATATCTGTTTTCCAACGGGTCTGGAGGTGGATCAGGCAAAACAGAGGCAGTTTGGTGTCGGCTCCAAAAACGGGAATTTCCTTGACCCCGGGGTCATCGTTTTTTTTCACTCCCCTCCTCCACTCTTTTGGCTGCCAGTTGTTTGCTGGCCGATTTACCACATTAAAAGTGATCAATATCTGTTTTCCAACGGGTCTGGAGGTGGATCAGGCAAAAAAGAGGCAGTTTGGTGTCGGCTCCAAAAACGGGAATTTCCTTGACCCCGGGGTCATCGTTTTTTTTCACTCCACTCT
Organism: Pempheris klunzingeri; assembly: GCF_042242105.1. Taxonomy (NCBI): domain Eukaryota; kingdom Metazoa; phylum Chordata; class Actinopteri; order Acropomatiformes; family Pempheridae; genus Pempheris; species Pempheris klunzingeri. The sequence goes on along the minus strand of NW_027255263.1, from coordinate 19,129 downwards.
TTTGGCTGCCAGTTGTTTGCTGGCCGATTTACCACATTAAAAGTGATCAATATCTGTTTTCCAAGGGGTCTGGAGGTGGATCAGGCAAAAAAGAGGCAGTTTGGTGTCGGCTCCAAAAACGGGAATTTCCTTGACCCCGGGGTCATCTTTTTTTTCACTCCACTGTTTTGGCTGCCAGTTGTTTGCTGGCCGATTTACCACATTAAAAGTGATCAATATCTGTTTTCCAACGGGTCTGGAGGTGGATCAGGCAAAAAAGAGGCAGTTTGGTGTCGGCTCCAAAAACGGGAATTTCCTTGACCCCGGGGTCATCGTTTTTTTTCACTCCCCTCCTCCACTCTTTTGGCTGCCAGTTGTTTGCTGGCCGATTTACCACATTAAAAGTGATCAATATCTGTTTTCCAACGGGTCTGGAGGTGGATCAGGCAAAAAAGAGGCAGTTTGGTGTCGGCTCCAAAAACGGGAATTTCCTTGACCCCGGGGTCATCGTTTTTTTTCACTCCACTCTTTTGGCTGCCAGTTGTTTGCTGGCCGATTTACCACATTAAAAGTGATCAATATCTGTTTTCCAAGGGGTCTGGAGGTGGATCAGGCAAAAAAGAGGCAGTTTGGTGTCGGCTCCAAAAACGGGAATTTCCTTGACCCCGGGGTCATCTTTTTTTTCACTCCACTGTTTTGGCTGCCAGTTGTTTGCTGGCCGATTTACCACATTAAAAGTGATCAATATCTGTTTTCCAACGGGTCTGGAGGTGGATCAGGCAAAAAAGAGGCAGTTTGGTGTCGGCTCCAAAAACGGGAATTTCCTTGACCCCGGGGTCATCGTTTTTTTTCACTCCCCTCCTCCACTCTTTTGGCTGCCAGTTGTTTGCTGGCCGATTTACCACATTAAAAGTGATCAATATCTGTTTTCCAACGGGTCTGGAGGTGGATCAGGCAAAAAAGAGGCAGTTTGGTGTCGGCTCCAAAAACGGGAATTTCCTTGACCCCGGGGTCATCGTTTTTTTTCACTCCCCTCCTCCACTCTTTTGGCTGCCAGTTGTTTGCTGGCCGATTTACCACATTAAAAGTGATCAATATCTGTTTTCCAACGGGTCTGGAGGTGGATCAGGCAAAAAAGAGGCAGTTTGGTGTCGGCTCCAAAAACGGGAATTTCCTTGACCCCGGGGTCATCGTTTTTTTTCACTCCCCTCCTCCACTGTTTTGGCTGCCAGTTGTTTGCTGGCCGATTTACCACATTAAAAGTGATCAATATCTGTTTTCCAACGGGTCTGGAGGTGGATCAGGCAAAAAAGAGGCAGTTTGGTGTCGGCTCCAAAAACGGGAATTTCCTTGACCCCGGGGTCATCGTTTTTTTTCACTCCACTGTTTTGGCTGCCAGTTGTTTGCTGGCCGATTTACCACATTAAAAGTGATCAATATCTGTTTTCCAAGGGGTCTGGAGGTGGATCAGGCAAAAAAGAGGCAGTTTGGTGTCGGCTCCAAAAACGGGAATTTCCTTGACCCCGGGGTCATCTTTTTTTTCACTCCACTGTTTTGGCTGCCAGTTGTTTGCTGGCCGATTTACCACATTAAAAGTGATCAATATCTGTTTTCCAACGGGTCTGGAGGTGGATCAGGCAAAAAAGAGGCAGTTTGGTGTCAGCTCCAAAAACGGGAATTTCCTTGACCCCGGGGTCATCGTTTTTTTTCACTCCCCTCCTCCACTCTTTTGGCTGCCAGTTGTTTGCTGGCCGATTTACCACATTAAAAGTGATCAATATCTGTTTTCCAACGGGTCTGGAGGTGGATCAGGCAAAAAAGAGGCAGTTTGGTGTCGGCTCCAAAAACGGGAATTTCCTTGACCCCGGGGTCATCGTTTTTTTTCACTCCCCTCCTCCACTCTTTTGGCTGCCAGTTGTTTGCTGGCCGATTTACCACATTAAAAGTGATCAATATCTGTTTTCCAACGGGTCTGGAGGTGGATCAGGCAAAAAAGAGGCAGTTTGGTGTCGGCTCCAAAAACGGGAATTTCCTTGACCCCGGGGTCATCGTTTTTTTTCACTCCACTGTTTTGGCTGCCAGTTGTTTGCTGGCCGATTTACCACATTAAAAGTGATCAATATCTGTTTTCCAACGGGTCTGGAGGTGGATCAGGCAAAAAAGAGGCAGTTTGGTGTCGGCTCCAAAAACGGGAATTTCCTTGACCCCGGGGTCATCGTTTTTTTTCACTCCCCTCCTCCACTGTTTTGGCTGCCAGTTGTTTGCTGGCCGATTTACCACATTAAAAGTGATCAATATCTGTTTTCCAACGGGTCTGGAGGTGGATCAGGCAAAAAAGAGGCAGTTTGGTGTCGGCTCCAAAAACGGGAATTTCCTTGACCCCGGGGTCATCGTTTTTTTTCACTCCCCTCCTCCACTGTTTTGGCTGCCAGTTGTTTGCTGGCCGATTTACCACATTAAAAGTGATCAATATCTGTTTTCCAACGGGTCTGGAGGTGGATCAGGCAAAAAAGAGGCAGTTTGGTGTCGGCTCCAAAAACGGGAATTTCCTTGACCCCGGGGTCATCGTTTTTTTTCACTCCCCTCCTCCACTCTTTTGGCTGCCAGTTGTTTGCTGGCCGATTTACCACATTAAAAGTGATCAATATCTGTTTTCCAACGGGTCTGGAGGTGGATCAGGCAAAAAAGAGGCAGTTTGGTGTCGGCTCCAAAAACGGGAATTTCCTTGACCCCGGGGTCATCGTTTTTTTTCACTCCACTCTTTTGGCTGCCAGTTGTTTGCTGGCCGATTTACCACATTAAAAGTGATCAATATCTGTTTTCCAACGGGTCTGGAGGTGGATCAGGCAAAAAAGAGGCAGTTTGGTGTCGGCTCCAAAAACGGGAATTTCCTTGACCCCGGGGTCATCTTTTTTTTCACTCCACTGTTTTGGCTGCCAGTTGTTTGCTGGCCGATTTACCACATTAAAAGTGATCAATATCTGTTTTCCAACGGGTCTGGAGGTGGATCAGGCAAAAAAGAGGCAGTTTGGTGTCGGCTCCAAAAACGGGAATTTCCTTGACCCCGGGGTCATCGTTTTTTTTCACTCCCCTCCTCCACTCTTTTGGCTGCCAGTTGTTTGCTGGCCGATTTACCACATTAAAAGTGATCAATATCTGTTTTCCAACGGGTCTGGAGGTGGATCAGGCAAAAAAGAGGCAGTTTGGTGTCGGCTCCAAAAACGGGAATTTCCTTGACCCCGGGGTCATCGTTTTTTTTCACTCCCCTCCTCCACTCTTTTGGCTGCCAGTTGTTTGCTGGCCGATTTACCACATTAAAAGTGATCAATATCTGTTTTCCAACGGGTCTGGAGGTGGATCAGGCAAAAAAGAGGCAGTTTGGTGTCGGCTCCAAAAACGGGAATTTCCTTGACCCCGGGGTCATCGTTTTTTTTCACTCCCCTCCTCCACTCTTTTGGCTGCCAGTTGTTTGCTGGCCGATTTACCACATTAAAAGTGATCAATATCTGTTTTCCAACGGGTCTGGAGGTGGATCAGGCAAAAAAGAGGCAGTTTGGTGTCGGCTCCAAAAACGGGAATTTCCTTGACCCCGGGGTCATCGTTTTTTTTCACTCCACTGTTTTGGCTGCCAGTTGTTTGCTGGCCGATTTACCACATTAAAAGTGATCAATATCTGTTTTCCAAGGGGTCTGGAGGTGGATCAGGCAAAAAAGAGGCAGTTTGGTGTCGGCTCCAAAAACGGGAATTTCCTTGACCCCGGGGTCATCTTTTTTTTCACTCCACTGTTTTGGCTGCCAGTTGTTTGCTGGCCGATTTACCACATTAAAAGTGATCAATATCTGTTTTCCAACGGGTCTGGAGGTGGATCAGGCAAAAAAGAGGCAGTTTGGTGTCGGCTCCAAAAACGGGAATTTCCTTGACCCCGGGGTCATCGTTTTTTTTCACTCCCCTCCTCCACTCTTTTGGCTGCCAGTTGTTTGCTGGCCGATTTACCACATTAAAAGTGATCAATATCTGTTTTCCAACGGGTCTGGAGGTGGATCAGGCAAAAAAGAGGCAGTTTGGTGTCGGCTCCAAAAACGGGAATTTCCTTGACCCCGGGGTCATCGTTTTTTTTCACTCCCCTCCTCCACTCTTTTGGCTGCCAGTTGTTTGCTGGCCGATTTACCACATTAAAAGTGATCAATATCTGTTTTCCAACGGGTCTGGAGGTGGATCAGGCAAAAAAGAGGCAGTTTGGTGTCGGCTCCAAAAACGGGAATTTCCTTGACCCCGGGGTCATCGTTTTTTTTCACTCCCCTCCTCCACTCTTTTGGCTGCCAGTTGTTTGCTGGCCGATTTACCACATTAAAAGTGATCAATATCTGTTTTCCAACGGGTCTGGAGGTGGATCAGGCAAAACAGAGGCAGTTTGGTGTCGGCTCCAAAAACGGGAATTTCCTTGACCCCGGGGTCATCGTTTTTTTTCACTCCCCTCCTCCACTCTTTTGGCTGCCAGTTGTTTGCTGGCCGATTTACCACATTAAAAGTGATCAATATCTGTTTTCCAACGGGTCTGGAGGTGGATCAGGCAAAAAAGAGGCAGTTTGGTGTCGGCTCCAAAAACGGGAATTTCCTTGACCCCGGGGTCATCGTTTTTTTTCACTCCCCTCCTCCACTCTTTTGGCTGCCAGTTGTTTGCTGGCCGATTTACCACATTAAAAGTGATCAATATCTGTTTTCCAACGGGTCTGGAGGTGGATCAGGCAAAAAAGAGGCAGTTTGGTGTCGGCTCCAAAAACGGGAATTTCCTTGACCCCGGGGTCATCGTTTTTTTTCACTCCCCTCCTCCACTCTTTTGGCTGCCAGTTGTTTGCTGGCCGATTTACCACATTAAAAGTGATCAATATCTGTTTTCCAACGGGTCTGGAGGTGGATCAGGCAAAAAAGAGGCAGTTTGGTGTCGGCTCCAAAAACGGGAATTTCCTTGACCCCGGGGTCATCGTTTTTTTTCACTCCACTGTTTTGGCTGCCAGTTGTTTGCTGGCCGATTTACCACATTAAAAGTGATCAATATCTGTTTTCCAACGGGTCTGGAGGTGGATCAGGCAAAAAAAAGGCAGTTTGGTGTCGGCTCCAAAAACGGGAATTTCCTTGACCCCGGGGTCATCGTTTTTTTTCACTCCCCTCCTCCACTCTTTTGGCTGCCAGTTGTTTGCTGGCCGATTTACCACATTAAAAGTGATCAATATCTGTTTTCCAACAGGTCTGGAGGTGGATCAGGCAAAAAAGAGGCAGTTTGGTGTCGGCTCCAAAAACGGGAATTTCCTTGACCCCGGGGTCATCGTTTTTTTTCACTCCACTGTTTTGGCTGCCAGTTGTTTGCTGGCCGATTTACCACATTAAAAGTGATCAATATCTGTTTTCCAACGGGTCTGGAGGTGGATCAGGCAAAACAGAGGCAGTTTGGTGTCGGCTCCAAAAACGGGAATTTCCTTGACCCCGGGGTCATCGTTTTTTTTCACTCCCCTCCTCCACTCTTTTGGCTGCCAGTTGTTTGCTGGCCGATTTACCACATTAAAAGTGATCAATATCTGTTTTCCAACGGGTCTGGAGGTGGATCAGGCAAAAAAGAGGCAGTTTGGTGTCGGCTCCAAAAACGGGAATTTCCTTGACCCCGGGGTCATCGTTTTTTTTCACTCCCCTCCTCCACTCTTTTGGCTGCCAGTTGTTTGCTGGCCGATTTACCACATTAAAAGTGATCAATATCTGTTTTCCAACGGGTCTGGAGGTGGATCAGGCAAAAAAGAGGCAGTTTGGTGTCGGCTCCAAAAACGGGAATTTCCTTGACCCCGGGGTCATCGTTTTTTTTCACTCCCCTCCTCCACTCTTTTGGCTGCCAGTTGTTTGCTGGCCGATTTACCACATTAAAAGTGATCAATATCTGTTTTCCAACGGGTCTGGAGGTGGATCAGGCAAAAAAGAGGCAGTTTGGTGTCGGCTCCAAAAACGGGAATTTCCTTGACCCCGGGGTCATCGTTTTTTTTCACTCCACTGTTTTGGCTGCCAGTTGTTTGCTGGCCGATTTACCACATTAAAAGTGATCAATATCTGTTTTCCAACGGGTCTGGAGGTGGATCAGGCAAAAAAAAGGCAGTTTGGTGTCGGCTCCAAAAACGGGAATTTCCTTGACCCCGGGGTCATCGTTTTTTTTCACTCCCCTCCTCCACTCTTTTGGCTGCCAGTTGTTTGCTGGCCGATTTACCACATTAAAAGTGATCAATATCTGTTTTCCAACAGGTCTGGAGGTGGATCAGGCAAAAAAGAGGCAGTTTGGTGTCGGCTCCAAAAACGGGAATTTCCTTGACCCCGGGGTCATCGTTTTTTTTCACTCCACTGTTTTGGCTGCCAGTTGTTTGCTGGCCGATTTACCACATTAAAAGTGATCAATATCTGTTTTCCAACGGGTCTGGAGGTGGATCAGGCAAAACAGAGGCAGTTTGGTGTCGGCTCCAAAAACGGGAATTTCCTTGACCCCGGGGTCATCGTTTTTTTTCACTCCCCTCCTCCACTCTTTTGGCTGCCAGTTGTTTGCTGGCCGATTTACCACATTAAAAGTGATCAATATCTGTTTTCCAACGGGTCTGGAGGTGGATCAGGCAAAAAAGAGGCAGTTTGGTGTCGGCTCCAAAAACGGGAATTTCCTTGACCCCGGGGTCATCGTTTTTTTTCACTCCCCTCCTCCACTCTTTTGGCTGCCAGTTGTTTGCTGGCCGATTTACCACATTAAAAGTGATCAATATCTGTTTTCCAACGGGTCTGGAGGTGGATCAGGCAAAAAAGAGGCAGTTTGGTGTCGGCTCCAAAAACGGGAATTTCCTTGACCCCGGGGTCATCGTTTTTTTTCACTCCCCTCCTCCACTCTTTTGGCTGCCAGTTGTTTGCTGGCCGATTTACCACATTAAAAGTGATCAATATCTGTTTTCCAACGGGTCTGGAGGTGGATCAGGCAAAAAAGAGGCAGTTTGGTGTCGGCTCCAAAAACGGGAATTTCCTTGACCCCGGGGTCATCGTTTTTTTTCACTCCACTGTTTTGGCTGCCAGTTGTTTGCTGGCCGATTTACCACATTAAAAGTGATCAATATCTGTTTTCCAACGGGTCTGGAGGTGGATCAGGCAAAACAGAGGCAGTTTGGTGTCGGCTCCAAAAACGGGAATTTCCTTGACCCCGGGGTCATCGTTTTTTTTCACTCCCCTCCTCCACTCTTTTGGCTGCCAGTTGTTTGCTGGCCGATTTACCACATTAAAAGTGATCAATATCTGTTTTCCAACGGGTCTGGAGGTGGATCAGGCAAAAAAGAGGCAGTTTGGTGTCGGCTCCAAAAACGGGAATTTCCTTGACCCCGGGGTCATCGTTTTTTTTCACTCCCCTCCTCCACTCTTTTGGCTGCCAGTTGTTTGCTGGCCGATTTACCACATTAAAAGTGATCAATATCTGTTTTCCAACGGGTCTGGAGGTGGATCAGGCAAAAAAGAGGCAGTTTGGTGTCGGCTCCAAAAACGGGAATTTCCTTGACCCCGGGGTCATCGTTTTTTTTCACTCCACTGTTTTGGCTGCCAGTTGTTTGCTGGCCGATTTACCACATTAAAAGTGATCAATATCTGTTTTCCAAGGGGTCTGGAGGTGGATCAGGCAAAAAAGAGGCAGTTTGGTGTCGGCTCCAAAAACGGGAATTTCCTTGACCCCGGGGTCATCTTTTTTTTCACTCCACTGTTTTGGCTGCCAGTTGTTTGCTGGCCGATTTACCACATTAAAAGTGATCAATATCTGTTTTCCAACGGGTCTGGAGGTGGATCAGGCAAAAAAGAGGCAGTTTGGTGTCGGCTCCAAAAACGGGAATTTCCTTGACCCCGGGGTCATCGTTTTTTTTCACTCCCCTCCTCCACTCTTTTGGCTGCCAGTTGTTTGCTGGCCGATTTACCACATTAAAAGTGATCAATATCTGTTTTCCAACGGGTCTGGAGGTGGATCAGGCAAAAAAGAGGCAGTTTGGTGTCGGCTCCAAAAACGGGAATTTCCTTGACCCCGGGGTCATCGTTTTTTTTCACTCCCCTCCTCCACTCTTTTGGCTGCCAGTTGTTTGCTGGCCGATTTACCACATTAAAAGTGATCAATATCTGTTTTCCAACGGGTCTGGAGGTGGATCAGGCAAAAAAGAGGCAGTTTGGTGTCGGCTCCAAAAACGGGAATTTCCTTGACCCCGGGGTCATCGTTTTTTTTCACTCCCCTCCTCCACTGTTTTGGCTGCCAGTTGTTTGCTGGCCGATTTACCACATTAAAAGTGATCAATATCTGTTTTCCAACGGGTCTGGAGGTGGATCAGGCAAAAAAGAGGCAGTTTGGTGTCGGCTCCAAAAACGGGAATTTCCTTGACCCCGGGGTCATCGTTTTTTTTCACTCCACTCTTTTGGCTGCCAGTTGTTTGCTGGCCGATTTACCACATTAAAAGTGATCAATATCTGTTTTCCAAGGGGTCTGGAGGTGGATCAGGCAAAAAAGAGGCAGTTTGGTGTCGGCTCCAAAAACGGGAATTTCCTTGACCCCGGGGTCATCGTTTTTTTTCACTCCACTGTTTTGGCTGCCAGTTGTTTGCTGGCCGATTTACCACATTAAAAGTGATCAATATCTGTTTTCCAACGGGTCTGGAGGTGGATCAGGCAAAAAAGAGGCAGTTTGGTGTCGGCTCCAAAAACGGGAATTTCCTTGACCCCGGGGTCATCGTTTTTTTTCACTCCCCTCCTCCACTCTTTTGGCTGCCAGTTGTTTGCTGGCCGATTTACCACATTAAAAGTGATCAATATCTGTTTTCCAACGGGTCTGGAGGTGGATCAGGCAAAAAAGAGGCAGTTTGGTGTCGGCTCCAAAAACGGGAATTTCCTTGACCCCGGGGTCATCGTTTTTTTTCACTCCCCTCCTCCACTCTTTTGGCTGCCAGTTGTTTGCTGGCCGATTTACCACATTAAAAGTGATCAATATCTGTTTTCCAACGGGTCTGGAGGTGGATCAGGCAAAAAAGAGGCAGTTTGGTGTCGGCTCCAAAAACGGGAATTTCCTTGACCCCGGGGTCATCGTTTTTTTTCACTCCACTGTTTTGGCTGCCAGTTGTTTGCTGGCCGATTTACCACATTAAAAGTGATCAATATCTGTTTTCCAACGGGTCTGGAGGTGGATCAGGCAAAAAAGAGGCAGTTTGGTGTCGGCTCCAAAAACGGGAATTTCCTTGACCCCGGGGTCATCGTTTTTTTTCACTCCCCTCCTCCACTGTTTTGGCTGCCAGTTGTTTGCTGGCCGATTTACCACATTAAAAGTGATCAATATCTGTTTTCCAACGGGTCTGGAGGTGGATCAGGCAAAAAAGAGGCAGTTTGGTGTCGGCTCCAAAAACGGGAATTTCCTTGACCCCGGGGTCATCGTTTTTTTTCACTCCACTCTTTTGGCTGCCAGTTGTTTGCTGGCCGATTTACCACATTAAAAGTGATCAATATCTGTTTTCCAAGGGGTCTGGAGGTGGATCAGGCAAAAAAGAGGCAGTTTGGTGTCGGCTCCAAAAACGGGAATTTCCTTGACCCCGGGGTCATCGTTTTTTTTCACTCCACTGTTTTGGCTGCCAGTTGTTTGCTGGCCGATTTACCACATTAAAAGTGATCAATATCTGTTTTCCAACGGGTCTGGAGGTGGATCAGGCAAAAAAGAGGCAGTTTGGTGTCGGCTCCAAAAACGGGAATTTACTTGACCCCGGGGTCATCGTTTTTTTTCACTCCCCTCCTCCACTCTTTTGGCTGCCAGTTGTTTGCTGGCCGATTTACCACATTAAAAGTGATCAATATCTGTTTTCCAACGGGTCTGGAGGTGGATCAGGCAAAAAAGAGGCAGTTTGGTGTCGGCTCCAAAAACGGGAATTTCCTTGACCCCGGGGTCATCGTTTTTTTTCACTCCCCTCCTCCACTCTTTTGGCTGCCAGTTGTTTGCTGGCCGATTTACCACATTAAAAGTGATCAATATCTGTTTTCCAACGGGTCTGGAGGTGGATCAGGCAAAAAAGAGGCAGTTTGGTGTCGGCTCCAAAAACGGGAATTTCCTTGACCCCGGGGTCATCGTTTTTTTTCACTCCACTGTTTTGGCTGCCAGTTGTTTGCTGGCCGATTTACCACATTAAAAGTGATCAATATCTGTTTTCCAAGGGGTCTGGAGGTGGATCAGGCAAAAAAGAGGCAGTTTGGTGTCGGCTCCAAAAACGGGAATTTCCTTGACCCCGGGGTCATCTTTTTTTTCACTCCACTGTTTTGGCTGCCAGTTGTTTGCTGGCCGATTTACCACATTAAAAGTGATCAATATCTGTTTTCCAACGGGTCTGGAGGTGGATCAGGCAAAAAAGAGGCAGTTTGGTGTCGGCTCCAAAAACGGGAATTTCCTTGACCCCGGGGTCATCGTTTTTTTTCACTCCCCTCCTCCACTCTTTTGGCTGCCAGTTGTTTGCTGGCCGATTTACCACATTAAAAGTGATCAATATCTGTTTTCCAACGGGTCTGGAGGTGGATCAGGCAAAAAAGAGGCAGTTTGGTGTCGGCTCCAAAAACGGGAATTTCCTTGACCCCGGGGTCATCGTTTTTTTTCACTCCCCTCCTCCACTCTTTTGGCTGCCAGTTGTTTGCTGGCCGATTTACCACATTAAAAGTGATCAATATCTGTTTTCCAACGGGTCTGGAGGTGGATCAGGCAAAAAAGAGGCAGTTTGGTGTCGGCTCCAAAAACGGGAATTTCCTTGACCCCGGGGTCATCGTTTTTTTTCACTCCCCTCCTCCACTCTTTTGGCTGCCAGTTGTTTGCTGGCCGATTTACCACATTAAAAGTGATCAATATCTGTTTTCCAACGGGTCTGGAGGTGGATCAGGCAAAAAAGAGGCAGTTTGGTGTCGGCTCCAAAAACGGGAATTTCCTTGACCCCGGGGTCATCGTTTTTTTTCACTCCCTCTCCACTCTTTTGGCTGCCAGTTGTTTGCTGGCCGATTTACCACATTAAAAGTGATCAATATCTGTTTTCCAACGGGTCTGGAGGTGGATCAGGCAAAAAAGAGGCAGTTTGGTGTCGGCTCCAAAAACGGGAATTTCCTTGACCCCGGGGTCATCGTTTTTTTTCACTCCCCTCCTCCACTCTTTTGGCTGCCAGTTGTTTGCTGGCCGATTTACCACATTAAAAGTGATCAATATCTGTTTTCCAACGGGTCTGGAGGTGGATCAGGCAAAAAAGAGGCAGTTTGGTGTCGGCTCCAAAAACGGGAATTTCCTTGACCCCGGGGTCATCGTTTTTTTTTCACTCCCCTCCTCCACTCTTTTGGCTGCCAGTTGTTTGCTGGCCGATTTACCACATTAAAGTGATCAATATCTGTTTTCCAACGGGTCTGGAGGTGGATCAGGCAAAAAAGAGGCAGTTTGGTGTCGGCTCCAAAAACGGGAATTTCCTTGACCCGGGGTCATCGTTTTTTTTTCACTCCCCTCTCACTCTTTTGGCTGCCAGTTGTTTGCTGGCCGATTTACCACATTAAAAGTGATCAATATCTGTTTTCCAACGGGTCTGGAGGTGGATCAGGCAAAAAAGAGGCAGTTTGGTGTCGGCTCCAAAAACGGGAATTTCCTTGACCCCGGGGGTCATCGTTTTTTTTCACTCCCACTGTTTTGGCTGCCAGTTGTTTGCTGGCCGATTTACCACATTAAAAGTGATCAATATCTGTTTTCCAACGGGTCTGGAGGTGGATCAGGCAAAAAAGAGGCAGTTTGGTGTCGGCTCCAAAAACGGGAATTTCCTTGACCCCGGGGTCATCGTTTTTTTTCACTCCCCTCCTCCACTCTTTTGGCTGCCAGTTGTTTGCTGGCCGATTTACCACATTAAAAGTGATCAATATCTGTTTTCCAACGGGTCTGGAGGTGGATCAGGCAAAAAAGAGGCAGTTTGGTGTCGGCTCCAAAAACGGGAATTTCCTTGACCCCGGGGTCATCGTTTTTTTTCACTCCCCTCCTCCACTCTTTTGGCTGCCAGTTGTTTGCTGGCCGATTTACCACATTAAAGTGATCAATATCTGTTTTCCAACGGGTCTGGAGGTGGATCAGGCAAAAAAGAGGCAGTTTGGTGTCGGCTCCAAAAACGGGAATTTCCTTGACCCCGGGGTCATCGTTTTTTTTCACTCCACTCTTTTGGCTGCCAGTTGTTTGCTGGCCGATTTACCACATTAAAAGTGATCAATATCTGTTTTCCAACGGGTCTGGAGGTGGATCAGGCAAAAAGAGGCAGTTTGGTGTCGGCTCCAAAAACGGGAATTTCCTTGACCCCGGGGTCATCGTTTTTTTTCACTCCCCTCCTCCACTCTTTTGGCTGCCAGTTGTTTGCTGGCCGATTTACCACATTAAAAGTGATCAATATCTGTTTTCCAACGGGTCTGGAGGTGGATCAGGCAAAAAAGAGGCAGTTTGGTGTCGGCTCCAAAAACGGGAATTTCCTTGACCCCGGGGTCATCGTTTTTTTTCACTCCCCCACTCTTTTGGCTGCCAGTTGTTTGCTGGCCGATTTACCACATTAAAAGTGATCAATATCTGTTTTCCAACGGGTCTGGAGGTGGATCAGGCAAAAAAGAGGCAGTTTGGTGTCGGCTCCAAAAACGGGAATTTCCTTGACCCGGGGTCATCGTTTTTTTTCACTCCCCTCCTCCACTCTTTTGGCTGCCAGTTGTTTGCTGGCCGATTTACCACATTAAAAGTGATCAATATCTGTTTTCCAACGGGTCTGGAGGTGGATCAGGCAAAAAAGAGGCAGTTTGGTGTCGGCTCCAAAAACGGGAATTTCCTTGACCCGGGGTCATCGTTTTTTTTCACTCCCCTCCTCCACTCTTTTGGCTGCCAGTTGTTTGCTGGCCGATTTACCACATTAAAAGTGATCAATATCTGTTTTCCAACGGGTCTGGAGGTGGATCAGGCAAAAAAGAGGCAGTTTGGTGTCGGCTCCAAAAACGGGAATTTCCTTGACCCCGGGGGTCATCGTTTTTTTTTCACTCCCCTCCTCCACTCTTTTGGCTGCCAGTTGTTTGCTGGCCGATTTACCACATTAAAAGTGATCAATATCTGTTTTCCAACGGGTCTGGAGGTGGATCAGGCAAAAAAGAGGCAGTTTGGTGTCGGCTCCAAAAACGGGAATTTCCTTGACCCCGGGTCATCGTTTTTTTTTTCACTCCCCTCCTCCACTCTTTTGGCTGCCAGTTGTTTGCTGGCCGATTTACCACATTAAAAGTGATCAATATCTGTTTTCCAACGGGGTCTGGAGGTGGATCAGGCAAAAAAGAGGCAGTTTGGTGTCGGCTCCAAAAACGGGAATTTCCTTGACCCCGGGGTCATCGTTTTTTTTCACTCCACTGTTTTGGCTGCCAGTTGTTTGCTGGCCGATTTACCACATTAAAAGTGATCAATATCTGTTTTCCACGGGGTCTGGAGGTGGATCAGGCAAAAAAGAGGCAGTTTGGTGTCGGCTCCAAAAACGGGAATTTCCTTGACCCCGGGGTCATCGTTTTTTTTCACTCCCCTCCTCCACTCTTTTGGCTGCCAGTTGTTTGCTGGCCGATTTACCACATTAAAAGTGATCAATATCTGTTTTCCAACGGGTCTGGAGGTGGATCAGGCAAAAAAGAGGCAGTTTGGTGTCGGCTCCAAAAACGGGAATTTCCTTGACCCCGGGGTCATCGTTTTTTTTCACTCCCCTCCTCCACTCTTTTGGCTGCCAGTTGTTTTGCTGGCCGATTTACCACATTAAAAGTGATCAATATCTGTTTCCAACGGGTCTGGAGGTGGATCAGGCAAAAAAGAGGCAGTTTGTGTCGGCTCCAAAAACGGGAATTTCCTTGACCCCGGGGTCATCGTTTTTTTTTCACTCCCTCCTCCACTCTTTTGGCTGCCAGTTGTTTGCTGGCCGATTTACCACATTAAAAGTGATCAATATCTGTTTTCCAACGGGTCTGGAGGTGGATCAGGCAAAAAAGAGGCAGTTTGGTGTCGGCTCCAAAAACGGGAATTTCCTTGACCCCGGGGTCATCGTTTTTTTTTCACTCCCCTCTCACTCTTTTGGCTGCCAGTTGTTTGCTGGCCGATTTACCACATTAAAAGTGATCAATATCTGTTTTCCAACGGGTCTGGAGGTGGATCAGGCAAAAAAGAGCAGTTTGGTGTCGGCTCCAAAAACGGGAATTTCCTTGACCCCGGGGTCATCGTTTTTTTTCACTCCCCTCCTCCACTCTTTTGGCTGCCAGTTGTTTGCTGGCCGATTTACCACATTAAAAGTGATCAATATCTGTTTTCCAACGGGTCTGGAGGTGGATCAGGCAAAAAAGAGGCAGTTTGGTGTCGGCTCCAAAAACGGGAATTTCCTTGACCCCGGGGTCATCGTTTTTTTTCACTCCCCTCTCCACTCTTTTGGCTGCCAGTTGTTTGCTGGCCGATTTACCACATTAAAAGTGATCAATATCTGTTTTCCAACGGGTCTGGAGGTGGATCAGGCAAAAAAGAGGCAGTTTGGTGTCGGCTCCAAAAACGGGAATTTCCTTGACCCCGGGGTCATCGTTTTTTTTCACTCCCCACCTGTTTTGGCTGCCAGTTGTTTGCTGGCCGATTTACCACATTAAAAGTGATCAATATCTGTTTTCCAACGGGTCTGGAGGTGGATCAGGCAAAAAAGAGGCAGTTTGGTGTCGGCTCCAAAAACGGGAATTTCCTTGACCCCGGGGTCATCGTTTTTTTTTTCACTCCCTCCTCCACTCTTTTGGCTGCCAGTTGTTTGCTGGCCGATTTACCACATTAAAAGTGATCAATATCTGTTTTCCAACGGTCTGGAGGTGGATCAGGCAAAAAAGAGGCAGTTTGGTGTCGGCTCCAAAAACGGGAATTTCTTGACCCCGGGTCATCGTTTTTTTTCACTCCCCTCCTCCACTCTTTTGGCTGCCAGTTGTTTGCTGGCCGATTTACCACATTAAAAGTGATCAATATCTGTTTTCCAACGGGTCTGGAGGTGGATCAGGCAAAAAAGAGGCAGTTTGGTGTCGGCTCCAAAAACGGGAATTTCCTTGACCCCGGGGTCATCGTTTTTTTTCACTCCCCTCCTCCACTCTTTTGGCTGCCAGTTGTTTGCTGGCCGATTTACCACATTAAAAGTGATCAATATCTGTTTTCCAACGGGTCTGGAGGTGGATCAGGCAAAAAAGAGGCAGTTTGGTGTCGGCTCCAAAAACGGGAATTTCCTTGACCCCGGGGTCATCGTTTTTTTCACTCCCTCCTCCACTCTTTTGGCTGCCAGTTGTTTGCTGGCCGATTTACCACATTAAAAGTGATCAATATCTGTTTTCCAACGGGTCTGGAGGTGGATCAGGCAAAAAAGAGGCAGTTTGGTGTCGGCTCCAAAAACGGGAATTTCCTTGACCCCGGGGTCATCGTTTTTTTTTTCACTCCCCCCACTCGTTTTGGCTGCCAGTTGTTTGCTGGCCGATTTACCACATTAAAAGTGATCAATATCTGTTTTCCAACGGGTCTGGAGGTGGATCAGGCAAAAAAGAGGCAGTTTGGTGTCGGCTCAAAAACGGGAATTTCCTTGACCCGGGGTCATCGTTTTTTTTCACTCCCCTCCACTGCTTTTGGCTGCCAGTTGTTTGCTGGCCGATTTACCACATTAAAAGTGATCAATATCTGTTTTCCAACGGGTCTGGAGGTGGATCAGGCAAAAAAGAGGCAGTTTGGTGTCGGCTCCAAAAACGGGAATTTCCTTGACCCCGGGGTCATCGTTTTTTTTCACTCCCCTCCTCCACTCTTTTGGCTGCCAGTTGTTTGCTGGCCGATTTACAACATTAAAAGTGATCAATATCTGTTTTCCAACGGGTCTGGAGGTGGATCAGGCAAAAAAAGAGGCAGTTTGGTGTCGGCTCCAAAAACGGGAATTTCCTTGACCCCGGGGTCATCGTTTTTTTTCACTCCCCTCCTCCACTCTTTTGGCTGCCAGTTGTTTGCTGGCCGATTTACCACATTAAAAGTGATCAATATCTGTTTTCCAACGGGTCTGGAGGTGGATCAGGCAAAAAAGAGGCAGTTTGGTGTCGGCTCCAAAAACGGGAATTTCCTTGACCCCGGGGTCATCGTTTTTTTTCACTCCCTCCTCCACTCTTTTGGCTGCCAGTTGTTTGCTGGCCGATTTACCACATTAAAAGTGATCAATATCTGTTTTCCAACGGGTCTGGAGGTGGATCAGGCAAAAAAGAGGCAGTTTGGTGTCGGCTCCAAAAACGGGAATTTCCTTGACCCCGGGGTCATCGTTTTTTTTCACTCCCTCCTCCACTCTTTTGGCTGCCAGTTGTTTGCTGGCCGATTTACCACATTAAAAGTGATCAATATCTGTTTTCCAACGGGTCTGGAGGTGGATCAGGCAAAAAAGAGGCAGTTTGGTGTCGGCTCCAAAAACGGGAATTTCCTTGACCCCGGGGTCATCGTTTTTTTTCACTCCCTCCTCCACTCTTTTGGCTGCCAGTTGTTTGCTGGCCGATTTACCACATTAAAAGTGATCAATATCTGTTTTCCAACGGGTCTGGAGGTGGATCAGGCAAAAAAGAGGCAGTTTGGTGTCGGCTCCAAAAACGGGAATTTCCTTGACCCCGGGGTCATCGTTTTTTTTCACTCCCTCCTCACTCTTTTGGCTGCCAGTTGTTTGCTGGCCGATTTACACATTAAAAGTGATCAATATCTGTTTTCCAACGGGTCTGGAGGTGGATCAGGCAAAAAAGAGGCAGTTTGGTGTCGGCTCCAAAAACGGGAATTTCCTTGACCCGGGGTCATCGTTTTTTTTCACTCCCTCCTCCACTCTTTTGGCTGCCAGTTGTTTGCTGGCCGATTTACCACATTAAAAGTGATCAATATCTGTTTTCCAACGGGTCTGGAGGTGGATCAGGCAAAAAAGAGGCAGTTTGGTGTCGGCTCCAAAAACGGGAATTTCCTTGACCCCGGGGTCATCGTTTTTTTTCACTCCCCTCCTCCACTCTTTTGGCTGCCAGTTGTTTGCTGGCCGATTTACCACATTAAAAGTGATCAATATCTGTTTTCCAACGGGTCTGGAGGTGGATCAGGCAAAAAAGAGGCAGTTTGGTGTCGGCTCCAAAAACGGGAATTTCCTTGACCCCGGGGTCATCGTTTTTTTTTCACTCCCTCTCACTCTTTTGGCTGCCAGTTGTTTGCTGGCCGATTTACCACATTAAAAGTGATCAATATCTGTTTTCCAACGGGTCTGGAGGTGGATCAGGCAAAAAAGAGGCAGTTTGGTGTCGGCTCCAAAAACGGGAATTTCCTTGACCCCGGGTCATCGTTTTTTTTTCACTCCCCTCCTCCACTCTTTTGGCTGCCAGTTGTTTGCTGGCCGATTTACCACATTAAAAGTGATCAATATCTGTTTTCCAACGGGTCTGGAGGTGGATCAGGCAAAAAAGAGGCAGTTTGGTGTCGGCTCCAAAACGGGAATTTCCTTGACCCCGGGGTCATCGTTTTTTTCACTCCCCTCCTCCACTCTTTTGGCTGCCAGTTGTTTGCTGGCCGATTTACCCACATTAAAAGTGATCAATATCTGTTTTCCAACGGGTCTGGAGGTGGATCAGGCAAAAAAGAGGCAGTTTGGTGTCGGCTCCAAAAACGGGAATTTCCTTGACCCCGGGGTCATCGTTTTTTTTCACTCCCCTCCTCCACTCTTTTGGCTGCCAGTTGTTTGCTGGCCGATTTACCACATTAAAAGTGATCAATATCTGTTTTCCAACGGGTCTGGAGGTGATCAGGCAACAAAGAGGCAGTTTGGTGTCGGCTCCAAAACGGGAATTTCCTTGACCCCGGGGTCATCGTTTTTTTTCACTCCACTGTTTTGGCTGCCAGTTGTTTGCTGGCCGATTTACCACATTAAAAGTGATCAATATCTGTTTTCCAACGGGTCTGGAGGTGGATCAGAAAAAAGAGGCAGTTTGGTGTCGGCTCCAAAAACGGGAATTTCCTTGACCCCGGGGTCATCGTTTTTTTTTCACTCCCCTCCTCCACTCTTTTGGCTGCCAGTTGTTTGCTGGCCGATTTACCACATTAAAAGTGATCAATATCTGTTTTCCAACGGGTCTGGAGGTGGATCAGGCAAAAAAGAGGCAGTTTGGTGTCGGCTCCAAAAACGGGAATTTCCTTGACCCCGGGGTCATCGTTTTTTTTCACTCCCCTCCTCCACTCTTTTGGCTGCCAGTTGTTTGCTGGCGATTTACCACATTAAAAGTGATCAATATCTGTTTTCCAACGGGTCTGGAGGTGGATCAGGCAAAAAAGAGGCAGTTTGGTGTCGGCTCCAAAACGGGAATTTCCTTGACCCCGGGGTCATCGTTTTTTTTCACTCCCCTCCTCCACTCTTTTGGCTGCCAGTTGTTTGCTGGCCGATTTACCACATTAAAAGTGATCAATATCTGTTTTCCAACGGGTCTGGAGGTGGATCAGGCAAAAAGAGGCAGTTTGGTGTCGGCTCCAAAAACGGGAATTTCCTTGACCCCGGGGTCATCGTTTTTTTTCACTCCACTCTTTTGGCTGCCAGTTGTTTGCTGGCCGATTTACCACATTAAAAGTGATCAATATCTGTTTTCCAAGGGTCTGGAGGTGGATCAGGAAAAAAGAGGCAGTTTGGTGTCGGCTCCAAAAACGGGAATTTCCTTGACCCCGGGGTCATCGTTTTTTTTCACTCCACTGTTTTGGCTGCCAGTTGTTTGCTGGCCGATTTACCACATTAAAAGTGATCAATATCTGTTTTCCAACGGGTCTGGAGGTGGATCAGGCAAAAAAGAGGCAGTTTGGTGTCGCTCCAAAACGGGAATTTACTTGACCCCGGGGTCATCGTTTTTTTCACTCCCCCTCCTCCACTCTTTGGCTGCCGTTGTTTGCTGGCCGATTTACCACATTAAAAGTGATCAATATCTGTTTTCCAACGGGTCTGGAGGTGGATTAGGCCAAAAAAGAGGCAGTTTGGTGTCGGCTCCAAAAACGGGAATTTCCTTGACCCCGGGGTCATCGTTTCGTTTTTTTTTCACTCCCCTC
>NW_027255262.1:0-27833 GCF_042242105.1 Pempheris klunzingeri | reverse complement strand
TTTCAATTAGAAATGGATTTTTTAAATTCATAACGTTACTATCAATTAAAATGCTAATGATGAAAAGCATTTCAAAAATAAATTAAATATTGGTTGTAATAATCATCATTTACAATATATTTTTATACAATTCCAGACCAGAGTCACGTTTATAGATAAATGCAATTTGTTTTTATAATTGTTTTATAATTTTTATTTGCACAAAAAGCATTTGAAAATTAATATTTCTAGAAAAATTGATACTAACTATATCGCGCGCGCGCATTAGAATAAGTTCCTGTCGATATACTTTACTTAGAGAATTTATGCAGAGCTTATTAAACTAAAATGCTCCAATATATTAAAGGTCACTTGACAGTTAAACTGTAGCAAAATGATTCATTTTATATATTAATATTTTTTAGCGTTATTTGCGCGAAAATAATAGTTTAAATGTATAATTAAATATTACGATAGTAGTGGGGAGACATAAGTTGGTACATCATACTATGAGAGTGAATTATCTTCATTAGACGATAAATCATAGTATCTCAGTAGTAATTAGAAACTACGCTCTTTATCGCATTGAATGTGAGTTCAAATATTGAGTTGGATTCACCAATTACTTCAGCTATTTCTGCAACAATAAACTGTGATATATCACAAAAAACCAATCAAATAGTTTGACACAGACTAAATTATCATAAGCACAACAAAAAATTAAATACAATCTATAATAATAAAATAAGGCTCTTTTCAGTACAAAATAACTTAAAAGTCATTATAAACTAAACACATTTCTGTATTAATTTATAGTCGGCAAATAAAAATATAAAGAAAAAGCATATAATTTGTTAAACTAAAGTTTACTTCATTCCCACACTCGAGTATCTTTGTCTCCGAAAAAAGTCGACAAAAACATTCTAAGAATGCTGCCTGCTATTATATATAAGATGAGGCAACTATCAAAAAATATAACATATTATAAAGGAAAGAATATTTGTTCTTTTCTTTTACTAAAAATCGGTCTGTTGGTAGAAGCAAGGCAGTGAATATATCTATCATATGGTAAATCCTATAACGATATCCAGATGTATATAATTTTAGATGCATAGAGTGTTATTATTTACGAGATTTTTCTAGCAGATATGGCACTTTCTTCTATCGATAGCGACTCTTATTGTACTAAATCCTTATAAAAATTATATATATTTATATATTTGTGATACAACTCAATACAAAGCCAACGCACTCTCATAAAATAATGTAGATTAGAGTTTATCAGAATGCATGTTTTTAATTTTTATGAGAGACCATATGATTGAGCTATTTTATTATTATTATCGTTAGAATAATTAAAATGGATGGACCCTACATTTAAAGTGATAACTGACGAGAGTTAAATCTGCAAGAGAAATTCCATATTTCAAGGGTATCGCAAATTTAGAATATATATGAATATATCACAATATTATATATATATGAATATATCCACAATATTTATATATATATATATATATGAATATATCACAATATTATATATGCATATACCACAATATTATATATATATATATGTATATGTATATATGGCATAAGGTAAATTTGTCAAAACTGTTTGCACATGCGCGATATTTGAATACCATGCTGTATGTGCTTTTAATTCTAGCTGTTTCGTTTTTAAATCATGGAAGTTATAATCTTTAAAAATTGAATCATAAATTATAAAAACTGATAGAAAAAAATTTTTATAATAATTTTTAAGGGAAAGACTATGCCACTGATAAGTTTCATTTTTAGAGCCGTCATATTTGTGAGTGGAAAGGAAGATTGAGAACACATCCAATTAATAATATTTTGGAAATTAACGAGACAGATTTTCATAACCTTACGGAAAACGATATTCAATAAACCGTACAAGCCAATAAATTTAGACAGCGAAAATTTTACTACATTGTACCAAAGTAGTAAAATTTTCTTTGTCGTTAGAGTAGAAAATATATATAATCTGCCCCTCATAACGAAAAAGGAAATTTACAAAAACATATCAAATGTATTTTTAATCAAATTCAATTTCAATTAACGATGAAAAAATTCTTAATGAAATGGGTATTTCATCCTTATGAAATGAAAATTTTTATTTGCACGATTCAAGATCATATGATTCTGATTGTTTTATTTTCACAACTTATACACATCTGACAAATATGAAAAATTCAATGGTGTGGATTGCAGACGGGTGCACTTAAAGTACCTCCAGGAGAATTTAATTAATTGTATATAATATGTGGCTGATCATTTGGAGAAACATATCCTATTACTTTAAGTATTAATAAAAAAATCTGCCGGAAAAATTATATTCATCTATGTTGTCAATAAAAAATTTTTTTTACCAAGTAACTAGTTGTTGACTATCAAACACAAAGTTATATTGCTTTTAAAAAAATCTATCTACTTTTTATACTTGACGAAAGATTCAAAAGAAAGAGTATTCCTAAATTCTATGATGTTGGCTTTAGACTATTAATTAAATGTTTTCATTTTATTGTTTTAAAAAAAGGAAAATTTTTTAAAAAAGAATTTCTATAATTAAAAATAGTCGCCGAAAAATGGAAAAAAATCGATTTAAAAACTATTTTGAAAAAAAATTGAATTCTACAAAGTATCCCACTGAGTCTTGGAATGCTTACACTCGTGCCATGAATGATATAGATTTGACGTCGAATTTTATTCTCATTTGATCAATGACATTGATGATAAATTTAAAGATATGAAAAGTAACAGTGAACAAGAGATTTGTCATCAGATGTGTAATCCAAACATCATATCAACTGATAAAAACCTTAAAAACTTAAAATATATGTATAACTATCAGAAATATTATGATTTATAGTTCCTTAAAGCCATTTCAACGTTAAAATGAGTTAAAATGAATTAAAATGAGTTGATCATCGTAGATTTTTTCCACACCGTTATAAAATAGTTCAATATGGATATAAAATAACTAATTGAAAAATAAATATATTATTTTTTATGATTTATATTTTTCACGCTCGCTGAAATTTCACGTTTGAAGGTTTTCGCAAACTCAAGATTATCTTAATTGCATTTATATCAGAATATATATATTCTGATAGAGTCGTTGAGAATTGGAGAGATTTCCATTTTTCAAACTTCCATCAGAGATCAGGCGACATTAGAAACAATTGTTCCTCAATATCATAACATGGGTTCGATAATTAATACGGATGGCTCTCATGACTACGAAAACATAACCATGTATTAGAATACCTTTATGAATTTTTTAATTCATAAAGGTAAAACTCGAGTGCTTCTGGTGTCCACAAAAGCAGAATTGAAACATTACGAAAAGTTTTTAAAAGTAATAAGGAAGTGTAAAACACAAGAAAAAGATTGGGTTCCCTTTAAATTGCTAAGGGTTTTTGATAAGTAAACATAAAAATAAAGTTCTCTCTTAAATTATTAACAAAACAAAATTCGTATGCAATTTTGAATGTTAAAATTTTATGTCTAATTTCGACCATACAGCTCGTAGTAATTCTCAAAATTCTCAAAATTCTCGAAATTTACAAATAATGTAAATTCCAAAAAAATATATGTTAAAAATATAAAAAAGCATATTAATATCTTGAATCTTATCAAATTAATTGGGTAAAGTGTGTGACTCCAATAACAAGACCTTTTCCGATTAGTATTTCTTCCTATTTTTTCACAATATATTTTTTAACTAAAAAAAAAATATGGAGTGTTATAAATTCAATACATTATAAATAAGTCTGAATTTTGATTTAATATTTTATTTCTTATAATATAAAGTTTTTTGAATAGGGGCTATATTTTAATAGATATGTAGAAAACCCTGGCTTGTATTCACACAATAATTTAATCTATTTGTTATTATACTGTAGTTACAAGAATTTTTATTCTTCATCAAATTTTAATTCACGAAGTTATTGAAAATGGTAAACATTAAGAGTGACGATCATTTTGTCTCCGCTTAAACAATTATGAAAAATTATTCGGATATCTCTTAAAATGAAACTACCAAATAACAGCCCCAGCGATCCTTCAATTGTAGGAAATTCAATATAGTTAAGTTTTAAACAAGAAAAGTAATTTAGGAAGACCCATTTATTAAAAAAGCTATAATGATAGAAATAATACTAAATTTAATTACAGGCATGCATGTAAAAAGTATTTCTGTTATTTTCATGAGAGCTTTAGTTGTAAAAAATTCTCAATTATATATAAAGAATACATTCTTCCATGGCCAATCTAATCTAACAACGTCTTACAGTAAAAGTGATAAAATAAAGTCATATTTTATTGGCCAATGGACAATAAAATATTTTTTACAATTAAAATGATAAATTTAATTGTATAAAGCTGGTGTACATTTTTGATATGGCACAGTACGCCATTTTTACATTGGCGTCAATCAAGGAAACATTTCTATGGATATATTGTTGAAATATATGGATCCTTTCTTCATGGAAAACGAAAATAGAATAGGGGAAGATACTTGAAAGTCGAAAATTCCGCCTGATAGTAAGTTCCTTTTACTATCTCAAGACAACCCACAAATAGAACACGAGAGTAATATAAACATTTCAAAATTAGATAAATCTAGAATGAATTAGATTATGCATTGATTTTCAACGAAAATGAGTATGCACTTGACGACTCAGATCTATCAGAAGTTTCTTCATCTCATTGAATATGTAAGTAATATCAGAATTAGACCCTTCCTTAAAAAAGAAAGATATCGGAATCGGGTAGATGGTCCTTGGCTCGTTTTTTCCTCGATGGATGAGTTAAACGCTATTATTTTTTTAAGGAAATTCGTCAATTCAATGTTGGAAAAAGGAAACACTGAATCACTGGTAAGGCATCATTAAAAGAGAAATAGTTGAAGGGACATCATTTACAGTGATGAATGGGCGGCATACAATAAGCTGAGAGATATTAAATACATCTATCCACTCCGCTTAATACGTTTCAAATAGACACCATACTAATACCATCGGATCTTGCTGGTGTAGGCTCAAGTCAAGAATATTAAAGATTAAAGATTAAAACAAGGGTTTCTAGGCAATATTTGGAAGAATATTTTCACAAAAGGCGGTATCGTTCTTAAATAGTAGGGAAAAATGTACTTATTAAATAGTGTATTAATAGGTGTGGGAAAATACTTTCTTGTTAGTTATATTTTTTTATTCTAACTAATCAATTTTATTAACAGATATTATAAAATAGCAGTTATATAATAATAATGGTAGTTTTCTTCGGCTCATTTTAAATTAAGACGTGTTAACAAAAGTTCATATGCATTTGTGAAGAAATGGTATTTTATAATTTTCAGTAAATGTTTTATCTTGGATGAACTATATATGTATTAAAAATAAACGATAAGCTTATAAAAGTTAAAATTATAATATAATTTGTTAAAATTATAATATTAATTTGTTAAAATTATAATATAATTTGTTAAAATTATAATATAATTTGTTAAAATTATAATATAATTTAAATATTTCACGACAGTAAAATGCGTTATTTCAAATAATTCCATAATATTGTATATGTTAAACATGAATGATGCAAACCCATAAATTATTAAGTATATTTCAAATATTAAGTATATTTCAAATATTAAGATCACGTCACATATTAAGATCACGTCACATATTATTCTATGTATGAATACAACGTGGTTCCGAATAAAGATATATATGAAACAGCAAGGAAAACTAATTAAATATTCCGTATCGAACAAAGTTGTCGGTTTCCTAATTTTGAAAGTAATTTCACATATTTTAGAACTTCTATATTGAAAAGGACTATTAAAAATAGTTAAAAATAGTATTAGTCAAGGTTTTTTCTACTCGTATACAAAAATAATCTGTTATATAACAGCTGTGTGCGACTAATAAAATATTAAACTAAATCAATATATTTAATGCAGAAGTTTATAGCTTTAAATGTAATTAATATATTTCTACACAACTCAGACTAAAATAATTCAATAAGTCCAGTTCGCATGCGCATTTAATAATTTTATCTATCCACATTATTCACTTAATGTATTTGATATATAATAGAGCATTACTTCTAAATTTACTTAAAAAGTGATATAGCGGACAAAAGTAAAATGAAATGAAATACTCCCAGAATGCTTGTTTAAAGTGATTAGACAAGTAAACGATTTATCACGAAACAAGATTAAATAAAAATTCAGATGTATTTAAGATGCATTAAATTTAAAGCAGTTCACATCTTTTATTAACGAAAAAATTTATCGTGATAAAATCAGAATAAGATATAAATCGAAAGTGGTGTACTTTTTGGAGTCACGAAATTTACCATTAACTTAGTTGTTGTATATCAAAACAGTACTTATATCATAAATTTCACTCGGCTTTATTTTTAATTTGATTATAATAATAAAATTAACTGAAATATACTCTGAATGACTAAAAAAAGGTTCACAATAAAGCGCCAATCTCATTAATAAACTAATGGGATTAAAAATCGTACGATGAGCATTACGATTTTAGCCGACTTAAGGAGTATAACTAAATCCGAAAAACTGTTTTTCACATTTTAAAAAGCCAGAATATGCTGTTGTAAATGAAGATTATATACCTTCATTTTTTTAAATGAATACATTTAAAGCATGTCGATTATGTGTATACTTAAATTAACAAATATCTTAAATCTGAAAATATTACTAAATTCTATAACATAGACTCTTACTTATTTTAATTAACATAAATATTTTATAATAGTTAAATTCGTAAAATTATTAATAATCATCAACAATTATAAAATACATTTTTTTAGGGCATAGGTTGGATCCTGCTTCATCCTTTTTAATTTTCCATTTTGCTTCAACCCTTAGGTTATTACACAATAAGAAATAAAAAATTTATATAATAAAAAAGAAATAAATTGTAATATAATAGCAGAAAAAAAGCAAAAATCAGATAACAATATCCATTAAAACAATAATTACCAAATAGGGTACATGGTAATAGGATTGTTCATGAAATATCCATATATACTAATGTTTATTTTGATTGCTGTTAACATCTGTACCATTATGAGAAGCAGAAGTAGCAGCAGTAGTTGGATTAACTTGTTGATTATGAGCAATAGGTTGTTGCATATTGCATAGGGATACGATCCATAAGCAGCGGCAGTTGCGTTAGCATTATACATTGAATAATATTGCGCAGCATATGCACTATATTGCTGTTGTAGGTGTGGATTTGATGCTAAAGCAGAACTATAATAGTTGTAATATGATTGAACTGGAGGTGCAGCTGTGGTATTTGTGTTAGGTTGCATGTTGTAAGCATTTTGCATATTAGATCCAATATAGGATGGATTAGATTGATGGATATTAGAGGAGATATTTGAAAGTGTAGAACCCATGGAGGTTGGCAATGTAGGATTTTCACGAGACCACCAAACTTTCATTACACATCCATCAACAGGTTGTCCATTACATTTGACAATAGAAGTTGCAGCTGCTTCATGAGAGTCCATTCTGAAATAATTATTAAAATTTTAATACACAAAAAACATTAGTACTTGACAAATGCAAAATGTTTATCAGGAAATATTTTAGTTTCAATAACAGCACCATAAGGTTCAAAAAATGAAATAAGAAATTGTTCTGTAACAAAAAATGAATCATTAATAATAATCACAAAATCATAATTAACAATCACAAAATATAAATAATAATTAACAATCACAAAAATTTTAATTAATAATCATAAAATTTTAATAATAATCATAAAATTTTAATAATAAATAATCATAAAATTTTAATAATAATAATCATAAAATTTTAATTAATAATAAATAATAATTAACCTGTCATTCCTTCAGGAAGATTACCAGCATAAAGTGTTGTATTCGATGAACTAGATTGTTGATATACATCATTATAATTTAGTTGTGGTACAGAAGCAGCTATTTATATATACAGAAATGATAACTATGTCAAACTGAATCTTACTTGCTTTAGATCTTGTTGCCCAACTTACTTTAACAGTTTTTGAACTAATAGTACCACCATGCATTTTTTGTATAGCATCTTCAGCTTCCTACATAAACTTAAATATACACAAATGATATATACTAACTTACATATTGATGTCGATATACTATAAATCCAAATCCCTTACTAAGACCAGTTTCTGGATCTCGTACTACTCTTGAACTTCTATACAATTTATTTATGATTCTGCAAATCAAATCAAAAAGCTTATATTACAACACATCACCAAATGGTCTAAATGCTTGCGCAAGCATATTGTCATCACATTCGTGTGGTAGATCACCAATGTAAATAGAATGTGTGGCTATTAAATTAATATTATTTAATAAAAAATGTATGTATATATTTATAGCTATATACTCCCTGTTATTTGTGGTAGTTTTGCTTGATTTGCATTTCCAGATGCCCAATTAACTTTTAATTTCTAAATATTAAAGTTATTATCTATATTATATATGCACATATTAATTATACCTTCCCCATTACATCTCTACCATTTAATATTGATAAAGCTGAAGTCGCAACATTTACATCTGTAAATGTCATAAAACAATATAAATCATTGCTATTATTCTATATAGAAAATTATTCATTGAACACATAGAAATTATATAAATACCACATCAGGAAATATCTTACATTGGATAACATGTCCAGGAAAAAACTGATGTAATATTGTTAACAATACAGATTCATCTACAGATCTATGTATATTTCCGATATATCTATATTATTTTATAAAAAATATATTTTCCAATTATAAAAATATATATTAAGCTATACAAAGTACAACCAGGTTGTCCCATATCTGATGTTAATGAGCCAGAATATATAGGTCCACCGTACGCCATACCTGAGTTTTCGTTAATTATCGTAAGACCACTCGTATGTACGAACTTTATCATTGTTATAATTCATTTGATGAAATATGATATTAAGCTATTTATATTCGTACAATTTATGAATTTATCTAAATAATTGATTTAATTATACTACTCTGTAAATGAATTTTCTTATTTTATTAAAGAATAAGCATAACTAATAATAATTATAATAGTTTTAGCAGCGTACGCAAGATAGCACCTATTTAAGATATATTTTTATTCAAATTACTGTAATGACTTCATATTTTGGTGATGATTTTGGTTTTTTCTAATTTTGAATCAATGAATACAAGTTTTAATGGATATGAATTAAATGATTATGAGGATATGAAAACATTAGAAAGATTACAATACATATATTGTATGAGTAAGTTAAAATAATGCAATTTATAAGGGGATTAATAAAATTTAAAAAATATAGGAATTTAAAAAATGTAGAAATTTAAAAAATATAGAAATTTGTTTTATTTTATAAAATAAAATAAATGAGTCAATATATATAATTCTTATAAATATATTATTTAAATAAATTACGTTAATATATTATTGTT
Organism: Pempheris klunzingeri; assembly: GCF_042242105.1. Taxonomy (NCBI): domain Eukaryota; kingdom Metazoa; phylum Chordata; class Actinopteri; order Acropomatiformes; family Pempheridae; genus Pempheris; species Pempheris klunzingeri. Next base: position 18,330 of record NW_027255262.1, on the reverse strand, counting down.
TAGATATCATGATATAAAAAAATGTTATGTTTGTTTGAAAAAATTAATAATATTAATATCTTCTTATTTATCATAATATCTTATTAAAAAATTTATTAACAATCAAGGTTACTTTAGTTTCTTATCATAAACTTAACGCTATATTTTACCACATTATTCACGAGATTTTGGAATATTTAATTTTTATTAATATGTATTCTTTATATTAGTAATGAATTAATATTTATAGTTATGTAAACTTTAGAGTATATAGAGGCTGACATATAATCTCTATTCATTTTGCTATTATAGCTATATGTTATAAACTTCATTTTACCGAAGATTTTTTGATTATAATATTTATGTTATGAGGGGATTTTAAAGCAATTTATTATCAGTTTATTACTAAAAAATGCTTTAATTTTTGTTATGTGTAAATTATGATTATTTTTTTGAGAATAAAAATGCATTGAATGACATTATATAAAGATAGGGCCTACGTTAGTATGGGTGTAATTTTTTATATTTCCACGTGTAATTCTGATAATTGACTGAATAGATCATTGAATGATCTATTCGTTCTTAATCATAAATGCAACAGTTTTAATTGGAGAATTCTATAAGAAACTTATACATGAATAAATGAAGGAAAAAAATAGAGTGGAGAATCATATTTCATTGTTTTAGTAAAAAATAAAATTGCTGATATTATCGTGACCATTATTATCATCATAATCATCATAACTATCATCATAATCATCACTATCATAACTATCATTATCATCATCACTATCATCATAATCATCATTATCATCATAACCATCATTATCATCATAATGATGATAATGATTTTATCTGTCTGTCTGTAGTTATTCATTTATATGTATATATAAATTGTTACGATATTTTGACACAGTTAAAGCTACAAATCTGAGTTATATTTTTAACTTATCATTTGATATAATCGCAAAAAATTTATATGAAAAATTTTTTAGCGTTACTTGAACCAATATAATGAGCTTTTAGAAGTACTATTTACTTTTTATATATTTATTTTTTATTATAAACATTGGTAGCATAACATAGCACTACTACAGTCCGAAACAAAAAAGGAGGCGAAATTTACTCAATTTTAAGATTTTTTTTAAAAATGTGAGTCTTTTAGTAAACTAGGCGAAAAGTGTATAAAAAATCATAATTATAAATTTTTAACGCTAAAAAATTTTATTTTTTTAAAAAAAATCTATAGTTTTCATGTTTTTTTGCAGTTAATTCATAATATCGGGTTTAAACTTGTATAGGTTAATGATATATTCAAGAATTTTCCCCATGAATATATTCAGAAGCATTGTTAATTGACATTCCGTATCATTAATGATATTCTTATCATAAATGTGTTTCGCTGCTATATTTTTATCATTGCTATCTTTTTCATCAGTGCTATCTTTTTCATCTGTGCTATATTTTTATCATTGCTATCTTTTAATCATTGCTATCTTTTTCATCTGTGCTATCTTTTTCATCTGTGCTATGATCATTATAGAAACTTTATGAAATTTTGTAAAAATATCTGATCAAGGAGAAATTCTTCTTTGTCCTGCTGTTTTCTTTTATTTTCAACATGAATTTAAGGTGCTTTTTAAAAGTCATATATTTCATCCCATGCCATTTTTGAACATATTGCACCTAATGTTATAATTTAATTTTATACCTTCATAAATTTGAGCTACAGGATTTTTAATCGTAGATTATTGCTCTCGTCATCCAATTATTAAAATGATTTTTAAACACCTTTATTATCCCCTGATCACATGGCTGTATTAATGAAGTCGTGTTTTGTTAAAGATTATGTCAATGTTTTATCATATTTAAGTAGCTCGATAAGTTTCGTTGTTCATTTGCAGTGTTATTATTTACATAATACTTTATTAAAACAAAATAGCCAAATTTAAAAAGTGCTTTTTGCTATCTAAGCTCTGAACGTAGCCTTATATTCACTTTTTTCAATATTGTTGGTGATTTTAATCGTACTGCTATTTTCTCATTAATCAAATATTATTATTAATCTATTATTATTTAATTAAAATTCTATTGTTATTAATCTATTATTGTTATTCTATTTTATTGTTGTAATATTAATATTATTATTCTAATGTTATTTAATTAAAATTCTATTGTTATTATTATTATTTAATTATTATTATTAATCTATTATTGTTATTCTATTTTATTGTTGTAATATTAATCTATTATTATTCTATTGTTATTTAATTATTAATATTATTCTATTATTATTATTCTAATATTATTCTATTGTTATTAATCTAATCTATTATTAGAAGCTTATATTTTCCCCCATAAATATAGCGTAGATGTGACAGAAGTTCTTTTTTTATTTAAATTTTTGCTAAATGATTCATTTTTTTTGACAACGTTATAAAAATTTAAGTTTCTTTTATAATCATAAAGACTTATATTTTAATTATAACTTTTAAGAAATTAAATATCTTTAAAAAGTTTTCTGTGCCTTCCTTATTATCCAGATCTGCCGTCAAAGTAATAAGTCAGAGCTGGTGTGTAGATAAATTAGAATGAATAACTCCGCTGCAGTGCCTACAGCTTATAATGAAGCAGGTCTAACCAACTTGAACTTCTCAGCCCAACAAGCTTCGCCAGTAGTTTGATCTCGTAATATAAAAATGATAAAGTACACTTTAAAATTTAATATAAAATTGTATGTTAAATCAATATGATTTAAGTTTTGAAGCAATAAAATCTTATCTATTTGCGATTTTACTTCGAATTAGCTTCAAAAGTTTCCCCATTTTATTGATTCGTACACTTTTGGATCTGAGAGAGCTAAAAATCTCGCCTTTATTTAATCATTATCACGTTGTCTTATTTGATTTTGAGCCACCATAATATAGCATTTCATAAATATTTTCACTTTCATAAATATTTTCACTTTCATTTTCAGTCAGTACAGTTACTCGAATGATGCGATTTTTCCTACAAATAAATGCATACAAATTAGAATATGTAAAGATATTTATATTCTAATTTAGTTTTATAAATAAATGTAAAAATTGAGAACTTTTTTTAGAGGTGCTAAAGAGTAGATAAATAAAAATAACTACTTTAAATCTGCAAATTTTTTTTATACAATTTTCATTTGCGCATAGTAGATTATTCTGTGCTTTGGAAGAAGAAATTTTTTTTAATGTTTATATACCTCTTCATTTGTTATTTTTTAATCGCTATTTTATTGATTAATTTCAGTTATCTCTTATTCAAAAATAATTCTAAATAATTTAATCTTTTTCCACAAATGTCAGACGTATGACACATCTTATAAGGTCTTTAACTTAAATTTAGTCACACTTGTTAAATGGAACGTTTCCTTTATCACAATGGAGTAACATTATCATAAATTTTTCGGCTCCACATTCTCTTTATCGCAATTACTATGATATAGTGTGCGAATTTCACCAAATCAACCTAGCTTTTTGTTCTTCTCTTTACGCATCACGATATTTATTTCTATATCATATCTACTTATTTATTATTTAATTTAGCGCGTTTTAGTGAAAACATATTCACTAAAGTAGTTTATAAATTACTACGTCGGCATCATATCTCACTCTGATTTTGAGATCATAAATCTTAATTTATCTGAGATCATAAATTTTAATTTATCTGATTTCGTAAATCTTAATTTATCTGATTTCGTAAATTTTAATATATCTGATTTCTTAAATCTTCAATTTATCTGATTTCATAAATTTTAATTTATCTGGTTTCGTAAATCTTCAATTTATCTGAGATAATAAATTTTAATTTATCTGATTTCGTAAATCTTCAATTTATCTGATTTCGTAAATCTTAATTTATCTGAGATCATAAATCTCTATTTATTGCTCGTTCACATAATTACCTCAAAGTTTCCCCTACACTTTTATTTCGTAACTAAAAAAATATTAGCCAGTCAGTTATCGGAAACCTGCATATTTGTTCTTAAACTAATAATAGATATATTTTATATTTCTACTTTAATTTAAAGAATACTATGACGACTTTGAGTGCTTTTATTAAAAAAATACTTAAACTATTTATTATACACGTTTAGAGTACCTCTTATTTCCAATTTACAGAAATTCTGAATAATTTTTATTTCTTGCAATTATCATAATGTTGTTATCTTATTTCAAATTTTTTCAGTTAATAATGATTTGTACTTATTTAGTCAATCAACATCTAATAGCCTATCAGCATCCAATAACTGGATTATTCTCCCAATATTCACAAGAAGAAAACCCCATGAATGATATTAATCTGACTCATGTACGTGATAATGTTTACTGTGCACTTTGTCTATGGTTAGCCTCAATATGCTTTCGGTAAACTTAATTTTATTTGTTGTTTTATCTTTTGGAATTCAATATAGAAAAATTGATGATACACAAGGCAGAACTTATGAAATGAGACAAGCCGCTGTCAAATGTATGAGGCATATCCTACTTACATTTATGTCTCATTCTACAAATGTATTTAGTTTTATTGTGTATGTTTGATCTTATATTTCTCTAGCTAAATAATTTTTTATCGAGTCATGAATCGCAGGATTCACTACCAAATACGCTTGATATGCAAGAAAACCCCGTGGAGTCGCATATAGAGGTAAAACTTTGAAATATCTTTATGACGTAATCATCCTTTATGTTGGCCTTCTCAAAAAATATTTTTTTAATAATTTATATCTATTACTTTTCTTAGATATAATCATATAGTTTTTTAATACTTTAATATCTTATTATGTAAATTTAGCGATATCCTTTTAATGATAGAAACCTATTATTGATACTATTTACTATTTACTATGATATCTTGATCATATTGATTTAATAAATGGTCCTATAATCAAAATTAATTTTTCAGAAAGATAATTGTTAGATGGAAAATTTTCAATAAATTTGGATCTCATAAAATTAATAAAAATATTAGTGCATTGAATCCTACTTGTCATAGTTAAGTATACGTGATGTGTTTAAAAAGTATCGAGACTTTTAAAATATACAAAAGAAATTTTAACTAATATAATAAGAACTAAATAATCACTACAGCAATCATTTTCCTAACTCCTTTGTCGTATTTAGTAAATGTCCGAAGTCGACTCTAATATTATTCTCTTTAAATGCCTTTTAATGAGTGAGAAAAATCACAAGGTGTCTGCTCAAATAATATATGGCGGATAGGACAATGTTTGAATTTTAAAAATTTCCCAAAAATTGCATCGCAATGAAGGAACTGAGTGCTCGAGCATTAATGTGATGAAATTAATTATTAGATCTCCACATATCTCTATCTCTCTCTATCTCTATCTCTAATTTAGGGCGAATATTATGTATCACGTTTACATAATATTCAACCTTAAACGTTACGCCCCCAAGTGCATATTTATGGTGAATGATTACCTGCGATTTAAATTATGGTAAGAAGTACTTTAATTTTGTTTCGAACTCTATGTGGTCTTGGCGACAATGGGGATTTCCACATCCAAGATTGTACCTTAATTATGGATCATCTAAATAAATCAAGGTCTCATCCATTTTAAGACTATTTTTGTATCGTAATTTCATCACAAATTACAACGTCCTTTCAGTGTTACAGGGCACATTTGTTTTTACTTTATAGCTAACAGACGCAGAAAAAATTTTGATTAAAAAATCGTTATTTCCAAATTATTAGGTAAAATAGCTCCTATAGAATTACTATTATTATGAGTTACTTATTTGATTGTCTGTCTACGATCTAAATATGCCATATTTAGCTTTAAATTATGTCTCGGAGGATGTCTATTATTGCCTTTAGTGGAATTTCTACCGGTGTTAAAGCGTTGATATTTTTCAAAAGCTCTAGATCGACTCATATGATTATACTCAAATATTTTTGAATCATTTTGAACGTTTCCGTGCTTGTTTTACTGGCATTTACGCAGGATTTAGTACAAATCCTATAACTGAGCTTTCTGATCACGATTATGTGCGATGTCGTGTATAATAAAAACTTGCTTATTCTATGTTATTTGCTTGTATTACTTTCATAAGTTCCTTAATAAGTATAATGATCTATTTATTATAATATTTTAAATTTCTAAGGAAGTCCGTTGATTTTTTATACACTTTATTAAAAAATTCTCACTACTTTTTGAACATACCACTAAAATTAGATGAATTTAATAAATCAAAGAATTTTTAAAAATAGTTCCATGGCGCACATTTCTAACGTAAATATTACCGCTAACATTGTTAATAGGAAATATAAGAATTATTTGTCTTTGACTCACTCGTTGTAGGTTTTATATCCGATATAACCGCGCTATCATTGGTTAATATTATTTCACGATTACCATAGAAGAAGATTCTATAATAGTTTATAATTAAAGACAAGAATATGTTATTTAATAAATAACTTTACTGCCTAATATTGCATATGAATTATTTTTTAAGCTGCATGTTGGAAACCTAGGTAATAACGAGCAACTCATAATAAAATTTTATTATTTATTTAATAATTCACTTTATGCTGCAGATTATTAGGTTATAGAATTCAATCAAGCATAATACACTTGTATTAAATTATGTAGACGTCGCAATAAAAGTACATTATCATGTGATAGCGTGGGAGTTTAAAACATTAAAAGTTATTGTTTTGGATCGAATAAATCACCTAAGGCCGTTGGAAATACGGATTTACCTCGTCGAAGCAAATATAAACTCATTTAATGTGGCGATTTAGCACCTTTATTAGCAGCTTCATAATAATTTGATATAAAAAATTATGTAATCGACTAGATTTAACTATAGATCAAATTTAAGCTCATAACGAGCACCACGATATAATAATGAGCAATTTTTCTGCTTGATTTATAATTTATCTTATTGCTATTCAAGTTTATGCCAGACTTGAATGTGGAACGATGGTTTAGTAGTATAGCCAAGTGCTCTGTGGCCGCGGGCTCTAGATTCGGTGCCGCATAATATTTCGGGTCTTTTGTATCCCTTAATTAGAAGTTGGTCAGAACACTATGGTAACTGCGTGTTTCTATAAAAAAATTATAGACCCTTCTGGTAATGGGAGGGTGAAATAGAATTTCGATGCACTTTATTTTTTTAGTTACGAGTTTAAACCCCTGGCGCAGCTTATTGGGCTGTGAAGTTCAAGTTGGTCAGACTTGCTTCATTAAACGCTGTAGGCACCGCAGCGGAGTTTTTCCATCATATCCCAACAACACGACATCACACACCAGCTCCGACTTATTATTCTTTATGCAGTAATGTGAGAAATTAATCCACTAAAAATAAAAATCATCGTTTTTGAGCTAATAAAACCCTATCCATCTATTGGACGTTGGCTCTATGGGAATTCACTATCGTACCCTAGTGCATCAGCACTCGATTTCGCCCTCCCACTACCAGCATGTGCTATAATTTTTTTTTAGAAACATGCAATTACCATAGTGTTCCTACTAACTTTGGATTAAGTTAGTAGAGAGACCGGAAACAGTGGGCGCACCTGGATTTGGAGTCATGAGTTCTAAGCCATCTGTCCGCTTATTCGATGCACTATAGCGCAAAAGTAAATTTCTACATTCGTTGATGGTATCCCCAAAGAGCCAACGTCCGACAGATTGATAGTTATGAGTCATCATATGATAGGATAGGATAGGGGTGGTGGTTGCCTCAAAAAGAAGATGTTTAGTGAGTTAAATATCCACGATTTGTGCATGATGTCTCTACGTGAATTATGATGATTAACTCCGCTGCGGTACTTACAGATAGTAATGCAGCAATTATGATATACTTTAACTCCACAGCCAATTAAGCTGCTCCAGAGGTTCTACTTCGCTACTAAAAATAAAAATATTGAAGTCTAGTTAAGTTAGTTATTATCGTAGTATCACTCGACTTGAGACGATATAATGAATTCTGAAAAGTAATAATATTATTGGGTATAATTAGTTGTCTAACTTATGGATGGATGGATGAACGTATGATTTTACATTTTATATTAAAATTCACTAAAGTTAAGATGTAAATTCATATATGCTATATAAATAGGACATATTTAGATACACTCTATGTACTAAATAATGCTATATATAATTCCACTTAAGAGTAATTTGGATTTAAAATGAGTTATAGGGTCGTTCTAATGCATATTGAGAAATATGATTAATATATAATGCATGGCTATTTTTTTCACTCTATAGAAATTTCAATTTACACATTATATACTTAAAATTTTTTTATTACATTTGCTATTCTTTAAATTATTGTGAAAGTAAAAATTCTACCTGTTATAGCGCTAAATATCAAAAGCATCACCTAAAAATTATAATTTATAATTTATTTCTGATTTCAATATACATAGATTCTCTTGATCTGTCGGCATAACATTATGCATTGACTAATAGTAAAAACTTAATATAATTATGAGAATTGTGTCTTATATTAAGAAAACTTCTCTGTGATTATTTATATGTATAAATTTTCATCAGAAGAATAGCACTTTTCAGAGAGTTGAATTTTTGTATGCTTAATATAAGAAAATCTTATTGCTGCGATTGGTAGTCAAAGTTACTAACTGCTGATTTGTTACATTTTCAGTCTAATATGCCTGATCTATAAAGGAACGGGGCTAAAATTAAAATATGATCAAATTCATATTTTAAATTAAAATATGGTCAAATTCATATTTTAAATTAAAATACGATCAAATTCATATTTTAAATTAAAATACGATCAAATTCATATTTTAAATTAAAATATGATCAAATTCATATTTTGTTAGAGCTTTAAATCAATAGGAAAGTAAATATTCAATTTTAAATACACAACTTTGAAAAATAGTTTGTACATTCGAACGTCACCTTTTAACTTTGATGTGTAAATTTTTTCATTCCTAGCCATAAATTAAAACATATTTTTATTGAATTACCATACGACCACTGAAGTTTTTATTTAATAAACTACTAGATTTTAATTTCTTTAAGAAATTGAAATTGGCTCTGTAAATTTCTAATATCGCTCAGTATATGTTATGTTGAGGATCCATAAATCAGATACACAATTAAATAAGAAAGGAATCTTTTATTTATAGGAGATGTTTTTTAAATGTATTTTGAATATCCGTTGTTTAATGACGAGGATGCTAAAACACAAATAACAGTAGTTCCTGCAACTCCCGCTAATTTAAAATGAGCAATTACTTTGGCATAAGACAATTTTATGTCTTATAGATATACTTTTGCAAACAATAATGTGTATATCTTTTATTTATATTTTGTTAAAAAAGATCTAATATATGGAAAAATATTATCTAGAATAGTTGTTTTTATATAAGTTTATGAAACGATAGTTTTAGCTAAATCCCTAAAAATATATACTATTATGATAATTTTTAAGTAATTTAAAATTTCCCAATTTTAATTTAAGATTTAAAAAATGGAACTTAATATGAATACTCATCAAATATTTGATATTTTTATAAATATTTGATATTTTTAGTTGCATTCAATTGCTCTTTACGTTCTTGTTTTGTGCAAAATGGCTTCTTGTGGTGTTAAAGTAATTATACATGCAGAAATTTATTCGCTATATCTCATATTTTAGGTTGTTTTAACTAAAGATGAAGTTGATTTTGTTCAACATTTAGTATTCTACTTGGAAAGATCATACAGAATACCAGACCTGGGTATATGGGGAAATGGCAGTAGATCTCAAAATATGAAAAGGGAAATAATGTCTAGGTAAATTCTGCAATAACTACATTGATACACTTTATGTTATTATAACAAAAATAGTACACTTGGAATGGTTATTGCTGCTCTCAAAGCTGCTAGCTATTGTAATCTATTTGGGGGAGTAACTCGAATATATTATTCTAAAATTATAATGCCATTACCATTAATACATAGAATGATATATCACACATGTGCTATGTAGATGGTGACGCTCTAGGTCGAAATATAGAAATATTACACTCATCTTTACCACGAGAATCAATTACTAAAGTAGTTTAGCATATTTTTATATTCTTTCAAATATTTATATTCATACTTAGGATGTTGATTCAGCATTGTTATTTATTTCTGGGTTTCCAGCATTTTGTATAGATTCACGTTGTACATTGACTCATATTGGTGATAATATTGAAAAATATTTAATGGTAAGAATAATATTATGATAAAAAGGAATATCTATGTATCTTAGCAGAGTTGTTATATTGAATATTACGCTTATTAAAATAAAAGAATATTGTAGAATCATTCATTAGAGAAATAACTGTCTTAAAATTTATCTTTATAACTGTGAAATTAAAAGAAATGACGAAAAAAAATTAAGAGTCACCTATTACTTGTCATATTGCCCGTAAGAGCAATAATGAATTTATCTTCAATAAAAATATAAATAAATAGTGAACAATTTGAGTTTATTTTATAAATAGGAATTTCAATTGGTGATTTATATTTACTATAAATCACATTAACAGTAGGTGTTTTGCTATATTAGTTATCTCCTAAGAATTTTTTTATTATTGCAAGTAATATATTTCCTTAGTTAAACTCAGAAATTACTTTTTTTTTAGTTACGAGGTTGAACCCCTGGCGCAGCTTATTGGGCTGTGAAGTTCAAATTGGTCAGACTTGCTTCATTAAACGCTGTAGGCACTGCAGCGGAGTTTTTTCCATCATATCCCAACCACACGACATCACACACCAGCTCCGACTTATTATTCTTTATTATATTATTATGCAGTAGTGTGAGAAATTAATCCACTAAAAATAAAAATCATCGTTTTTGAGCTAATAAAACCCTATCCATCTATTGGACGTTGTTTTAATATATTGGAATCACCTCAACAGAGGCAGGAATTTACTATCGTACCCTAGTGCATCAGCACTCGATTTCGCCCTCCCACTACCAGCATGTACTATAATTTTTTTTTATAGAAACATGCAATTACCATAGTGTTCCTATTAACTTCGGATTAAGGGATACGATAGACAGTGGGCGGCACCGGGATTCGAACTCATGAGTTCTAAGCCATCTGTCCGCATTACTCAGAAATTACTGTATCCACCAAAAAGGGCACATTTTTAAACTTTTTATGAGATAAATTTTAATTTCTATGCATAGAAAATAAAAAAGCTCTTGTAATAATCTTTGTCGATACACTTGCAGTAACATAAGAAAAATTAAAGACGTTTGATTAGCAAATAATTTTTATTAATTAATTACCGGTGGAATAAAAGTTATTCATTCTCTGAGAAAAGATACTCTTAATTATCATCTTGTATTTATAACAAATTTTAAAGGGGAAATATGGATTTAAAAGGTTTCGTTGCGATGTGTATGGGTCAAAAAAATCAGATCTATTATCTTCCTGCGAAAATGATCAAATATTTGTAAACAATATTTTTACAAATTGATGTGTATATTTTTATAGGATTATGATGGATTAGAAGCACAGTGGCCAATGTTTTTTGCATTGAAGGCCATTAATGGTAGGTCAATAATTACTTTTACCTTCTAAATTTTATTTCATAGCAATATTTGATGAAGATCGGGAAACCTTGGATAAATATCATAATATGCTACTAAATGTGGTAATATATAATGGAAAAGGTAATTTTTCAAATTATACAGCATTATTTTTATTTTCTATAATAAAAGTAAATTCAGTTGATAAATTATTTTAAAAATTAAAATCGTGATCATTTCTATATTTAATAAAAAAATCATATATCATATGTTGAACTAAATTGATCATTACTAGCCGTAAAAATAGCTATTCTATTTTTCACGGCGCTAAAGCACACATCCTATAAACATTATTTAAAAAATCTTCATTTACTGCTAAAATAATGGCATGTAATAGCTTTTACTTGTTGAATGTTATCTATTTTATAAATTTATTACGTAGATTCTTATCCAATTCTTCCACAGTACTATTACGTGGATTGTGATGATAATCAAATTGTTGCTTTTTATGGATTACCTGATGAAAAACGTTGTCCTTATCCTTCTAATGGAATTCATCTATGGAGTCAGTCAATGCTGATAATATATTTGTTGCTGAGTAACTATCGTCATTTACTCCGAAATTATGAACGATATTTAGAGGGTAAATTGATTAGTCCATCAGATTTTATTCCAAGTCGTGACATTAAATATAATGATAATGAAATAAACAAGAACACAATACCTACTCAGAATTTTTCATTTGTACCTTGTGTATATTTAAATATACGATATGAATTATTATAGTGTAATTATGGCTATTCATATAACAATGTGGTGCAAATGACCCTAATAACGGAAACAAAATCGTATATTTTTTATAAAATTTGAAGTTATGTAGCATTTAAAACTTTTAATTATATATTTTATTACTTGGGAAACAATAAACTTTAACATTTATAATGAATTAGTTAAAGAATTTTACACCAAGTTTTGTTGATTTATTGATGATAATGCTTTTCTTAAAGAGAATGATGTATTTCGTACTTGCAACGAATAGTCAGTGTTTTCTTATAATTACCTATTTAAATTTAGTCCGATTTTATATATTATTGCACTTAGAAATAGTCATAATCTTCTTTTATAAATGTTACATCAAAAAGACTGCCATAAATTGTTAATTACTTTTAATAGAAAATGATAATGTTAAGCTTATTTATAATTAATTTTGGTAGAATGGAATACGATTTTAAGGGAAATACGGTCATTTCCGCCAAAATATACGCAGTATATTTTCTTTAATATTTGCAAATTGACTAACAAGGTCTGTTCCCAGTAAAACATAAAATAAAATCCAAATCATAACTCTTTACTTTATTAAGTTGCTACTCAGAAGCATAATGCAAGCCAATTACATACTAAAACACATGTGTGGTAGTTTTTAGCTCAGCATAAGTATTGGATAATAGAAAAATGCTTTTTAAAGTTGAATATTTACCCCATTTTATGTTAATATATTTAATAATATTTATTACTATAATAAATCCGCAAAAACTACTAAATATGAATATTTCGTCTTTATACATAAATATTCTTAATCTAATAGGCACTAAAAAAATAATAACGTACGAATTATAGTCCGCCTGTTTTCTCTAAATTTATATTACCCTTATTCAATGTTAAAATGAAAAATTTAGATAAATTTTATATAGATTCTTTTATATGCTATAATATTTTGAAATAATTGATACTTTTTTATATCTAATACGTTATTAGATATAAAAATTCTAAGTTAAATATAAATTAAAATTTTCTCATCGACACAAATTTTGAATTTTTTTATCGTTAGCTAATGTAGTATTTGAATGGAATGGTCTCTGTTATCTTTAAATAGATTTAAATATAGACACCTATATTAAAATTAGGTTAAAGCGAGATGTGAAAAATCAATGTAACACCCCCTATGGAATACAAATTATTTTTTCAATTAAATTATTCTTCAATATTTTAAGAATAAGGTAGTAAATAGAATTATCAAATGCACCCCTAAGCCGCATTTATGGCATTAATAATAGTTAATAATCACATTCGATCGATAAGCCCCATTGAAAGTAAATTTAATTTTGTTTAACAAGCAAAAGCACTATTCTCATATAAGTGAGTGATTTCTATAGAGATTATATCATAATATATATCTTTTTCTGCATAACATAAAGTTCTGGTACTTTACAATGTTTATATGTACGATTAATTTCTTACGAAAGTATTGCATTAGAAATTATAGGAATGTGAAAATTTTTTGACTTTTAGATAAGTAGATATATTCATTGTAACTGCAAAATATTCTCTTATTTTACCTGAAAATATGATAATTATTAAAATGAAAGGATTTTGTTAAATACGTCAATAATGACTTATATGCCCAAAAAGTATTTGTTTAAAAGATTTATAGGAAAAAAAAGTTATTTTCCTCCCAAAAGGTTGACTATTTTAATCAACTAACTAGTATGTTGGTTTGTTATTCTTTCTTTTAGGCTAGTTAAACATAGATTTTTATATTATGTCCACACGACTTCCTAAACAAATGATTACCTGTCACTAATGTATTTTCGTAGCCAAAAATAAATTTTATATCATTAAATTGGACTGTTATAGAGATAGAGATAATTTTAAAGCAATAAGAATAGTAAACTGATACTTATTAGTTAAAAATATCATTAAACATTTAATATACAAGTGTCCATTATATAATAATTATATAAACTGTAATTTTTGGTAATATCGTTAATTAAGCATTTTATAGTTGATAAATTTGTGCTTTTCGTAAAATAAGTCCCTAATCTTTTTTGTTAAATAGCTACAAATTTCCCTTGATTAATATAAGTCGAATGTGTCTTTCTCTTCAGACAACCGCGCCAAGTTTCTAATGCCTTATTTTTCGAACCAAATCATTTCTTGATTTTGTCTAAGGTACTAATATATTAATCGTATTAATTTTTTTTATAAATTTACTTTTTTCTATAGATCTCTAGTGTTAGTTAATTAATTAAATTATCGCCTAGTTTATCCATAAATGAACCCCTTAAGAGTATGTACATTAAGAAGATATCTCATAACTATGCAATATTACTTATTTAATGTTCAATTATAGAATCTTCGATTGATTATAATAACTTTAGAGTTCCATTTTTTGTATTTAAAAAATATTTATTAAAAAAGCGAAAATGGCAATCTTTTCTTTTGATTTTTTAAAAAAGTATGCAAATGACTTTCTAATTCATGCTTCAAAATAAAAAAAATTGAGTTCATAGATACCTATTTTATCATTAAAAATTCTATTAAGTGATGAATATATTTCATATGTTGTACTTTGCTTTTAAAAAAGTATATATATATATATATATATATATATATATATATTATATATATTACTTTTATGCAAGCGTGTAACGCAAATAGTTTACAAAATTCACAAAGTGCTGCCATTAAAGATCTTTTCGAAAATCTTTTTATTACTTGAGTAATATAATAAGGTATAATTTTTATCTGGAATAGCCCTATAAAAGTTCCGATACGAAATAAAATCAAATTAGGATCTAGTTATAATTATGTAAATATTTCTATATAATATAGAAATATCAAATAAAAGGCAATAGTTATTGTCTACTCTTGATTCTTGATTCTTGATTAGAATCTCTTTTTGTAACATACAAATAAAAAATAATGCTTTTGTGCTACAATAGATTTTTTAAATATCTAATGGTTACAACAATACATCGTACTTTTCTAATAACTTATAAAATAGAATGCAACATAAATTAGCTACTTATGGCGTCGTTACACAACATATATCAGAAATCAAACCAATTTTATTATTTTCACCGGATGAAATGATGAAAATGTTTGCAAATCTTGGTGTCAATGATAAACTTAATTTAAAGGGACGTCCTGGTAGACCTTTAGGAATATTAACAACCAGCAAGGTATTTTTTATCAAGTTTTTTTAAAATATATCACATTCTTTTAGATATATAGACTACTTGGAAAAGTGCTGGTTTCCTATCCGATAGGTTTAGAAATTGCAGACTTTTATTTTAATAAAGATATCGATAGGTTTAGAGATTACAGATTTTTATTTTAATAAAGATATCGATATGTTTATTGACAGATTAATGGTATTAAATAAAAAATATATTATGAATTAATTATTTTATGTAGGAAAAATTAGAATTTTTAAGATCTGAGTGGTCTTTTAATGGAAGACCGACATTTGTGATGATTTTAAGACCTGAATTATTTACGTATATTTTTACAATTTTTTCTTTCATATAAATTAAATTATATAATTTATGTTATAGTGGTAGATCATTTTCACCAATGGTTCGATTTTTGAGACAATTACATGGTGGAAATGTTGGTAATGTACGTATTAAAATGCATCGTTTACAGGTAAATAATATATGATTTATAATTACTAAACAACTATGTTATAGACACTATTACAAACTGCATATGTTGAAAATCTTGGTTCTAATATTCCATTAGAAAAATTAGAAAAGTAAATTTATAACATCTGTTATATATTAGCATTGTTGATAAATCTATATAGCTTAGCATTAAATTACCACACACCAAAAAAACACGGTAAATCTGAAAGAAAGTTTAGTCATTCGTCACCAAGTAAAGATATGAAAAGGAAGTTGTCAAAACAAGATTCTATTTTTGTATCATATATTGGTAGTGAATATGAAAAAGCACAACAAGATCTATCCTTAGAGGCTACTACAGATAATGATCAAACCTTAAATACATCAAATTTTAAAAAAGAATCCACAACATATGAATCTATTAATCTATCTACACCTAAAGGAATAACCACATCTGCTGATACACGAGATATGATGTTAGATGAACTTATAGCTTATTGTCAAAACTATATAACATCATTTGATGATTTTATAGAATTTTATAGTTCGGCTGATGGTGATGTTGCCACCCAGCTACTACTACTACGTTATGCTGTTCACACATATGGTATTAACAAAAAACTATCACTTAATCCATTGAGTCGAAGTAAAAATGAAATTGATTTTGATGAAGAGGATGATAATGGAAATAGTCATACATGGACAATTCGAGATGAAATTATTCATTTTCATAAACGTGCTTGTGTCAACTATGATTGGAATGTAGTGCGTTATACTACGTCATTACTATCAGTATATGTGGATAGTTTGTCGCCAAATGTAGCATTTCTACTTATATCAGGAAAACTTGTACATTTTTATGGCACTTTTTTATATTTAATCTATATATTTTAGGTATCTATTGGGATATATGGCAAAACAGAGCAGCTCTATCGTATTCCACCAAATCCTGGAATTATTATTAATGATATTAGTGAGTATGTTGGTAAAAATGCACCTAGAGAAGCATCATTCCTTCAAGAAGTTATAACACACTTGCGTTCTGAAATAGCCTTTAATACGAAAGCCTTCAAAAGACTTTACGCACTACGTATTGGCCACATTATCCAAGCTATGAGATATGTCAACGAATGGAGATGTGTAATTTATTTTTTTTCTTGCGTCTGTTCCACTATCTTATGAGTGTGCGCGATGTAGAAATATTTTATAATTACATTAAAACTAAGTTTTAAAAGATCCCTGGCACATTTATAGCTGAGTTGTAATATATATGAAGTATATTCTTAGATATTACAATAGAATATTAATTTATTAGGAGAATAATGTTCTATAATAGTAATGTTCCATAACAGAATTTTTAATTGTTTTTCATATCATAAAAAACTAATTTTGTTATCCAGCGAATCCCATTTGTTTTTGATTTAGCCTTTAAATGAATTTGTCATGGTACGCGATTTCCCTACACATATCTACATATGACCTTTTAGATAAATTTTTTTTTAAATTACCACTTTCTTAGATTTTAAAAAATAAAACTAAGATTATATAAAAAGTAGCGATGATTGTTTGATTTTAGATTATTAATTTACTGATAAAAATATATTGTTAATAACATTTAATTTGATACTAAAGTCACTGTTAATGTATTTCTAAAAGAATGCGATTTAGAAACTTTTAACTGATCTAAACTTCATTTTATAAACACAAATAAATTGTTACGTATAATATCATATTAAACGATATTAGATTAGTTGGAAAGAGCTGCTTATATATAATGCTTCCTATCGAAGATAACGCATATTGTGTAATAAACTTTTAATAGAACAGTAATATTCATAAAATATAATCATTTCACTTTTGTTAATTCAAGTATTCAGAAGTAGTGAACAACGAGTACTTTTGTAGGTACTAATAAAAATTTTTTTAATACTTAAAAGTTTTAAAGTGGGTTTGAGTTGATTATTCAGTAATCAATCCACTTGGATATTTGTGAATTCCTTAAAAACCGTTAAGCCCTGGACACCCAAAATGCCTATATCGATATAAGTTTTGGTTTTAGAAAAATAGTCAAGCGCAAAATTAACTATATAGAATATATAGTTAATTAAGTTAAAATTTAATCCACACTTGATATATTTTAAATAGTATGAGTTTATTCTTTTTCTATTTACAAAGTAAGACATGGTGGCAGCTTATTGAACTCCATTGTTCAATAAGATTAAACTCGCTTGTTTTAAAGATTTAGATATTAACGCGTAATTTTACTTCCCGATTCTCATCACTTAGTATGGCTTATTAGTCTACGATAAAGTTAGAATTCAACAAATTATAAATCATTGTTTTCGCGCAACCACTGAAATAAATCATATATTAACTTTCGCACTATGATGCAATACTCACGT